>NW_019384298.1:394879-402639 GCF_000671375.1 Centruroides sculpturatus | reverse complement strand
TCTCTTTAATACACTAAAATTCTTGCAAAGATTCGGTACTGTTGCAGACCACTATAGGAACATTCTCCCACTAGAAGAGCCCAATCACATCTTCATTTCTGTGTTGAAATTCAATGTAATATCTATGTAGAGTGCTGAGAGGCTTTATGAAGGAGTTAAGTATGGATGTTTACGATTTTGCCGTAGCTTTTAATTATATTATAAAAATAAATAAATATTCCATTATTGTTCACAAGGTCATTATGAGAGCATGGCCAAGAGTAACCACGGCTAATGAGGATAGATTTGAGTTGTTGTCTTTCTCTTTCAAGCATTACACAATTGAAGATATAATGAGTGCTCCCATCTTCAATTTTACAAGTTGGACATTCTTTATTGATGTATTCAGTAAATCTGTGTAGGTACTTGGCAAATTTACCATGATCGGTGAAAAATTGAATGGACCAAAAACATGGTTTCATCCATGTGTATTTAAAGATATCTTTAATGGTTGGAAAAAATTTGTAAGTAATTTTATCCTCATTGCTGTTCCATTTTTGTTGCCAGTTGTTGAGCATATTGCTCCAAGGAAGGCCCTTGATAGTATTCAAGCTGACCTTGCTATAAGAAATTATAAGCTGATCATTATTAGCAGCATGTTTAGCCAAGTGATCTGCTCATTCATTGCCGCTAGTCCCCCTATGTGCCATTACCCACTTGAATTTATAGTCATTATTTGAATTTAGAACAGAATTTTTAATAGCTGTAGACAATGGGTTAACTTTAGTGCTTTTGAGGAATTGGTGCATAGAAAGTGAAACAATTAAATGAAATTAATTTATTTTGGAAATCTTTAAACGTAATATTATAACAGAATATGGAAAAAATCCTGGTAAATCAATATTTGCCATCCTTAGTGAATCAAGATATTTTTCAATTTCGGAATGATGATCAGTCTAAGCTTAGTTCACAGAATTTCGCATGGTCTCTGATTTTTAATGATATATTCGGTATTTTTTGCCACTGATTCGTGTCAGAAAATTTTCTATATCACAGCTTTCTAATAAATCTGATAAAATTTGGAGGCATTTCAAAATTGTTTTCAGCGATTAAATACTTGGCATCTCTCTCGTCTACACTTTGATGTATACTATTCATTTATCATTTTGGCAACATTGCCTTTTCTGATTATTAGTTTAACTTGAAAATTTTCTGTAGATGATTTGTCAGTATAAAAAAAATCAATTCATAGTTATGCCACAGAAAGAAATTCTTTTGCATGTGATATTTCAAAACAAACATTAAAGGTTTGGATGCACTAACTTTGTGACAACTTTGCGTTTAAATGCCTTACATGCATCTTATTTATGTTTATATGAAGATTCTGTATTCAAGAAATGCATGTTTACTAAATTATGCTACAGTTTATAACAAATATTAAAACTTAACATTTCACAATATTTAATTTTACAAGTAATAAAAGAATTGAAAATTATTGAAAATTTCTTACAGAAAAAAATATTTATAAGGGCATTTTCTAGATTTTTGCAGCTGTAAATCATTAAAAGTTTTAGTACGGATTTATCATCAATTGTTTACAAGGAGAAAGAATTGAAATAAATTTTGTAATATTTTATTTCTTTATATAAAATAATTTTATAGAAATTTTGTGTATCAATCACAGATTTTTTTAATTTGATTAAATTTAATTATATAAAGAAATATATAGTGGTACGCACAACTTCTTGCAATTTCGTTAGTTGCTGATTTGTTTTAGAAATTATAATTGAAAAATAGATTTTAATTAATTATAATGATTTGATATGTAGGCCTAAATTCAATCATATAAAATAGTGTTTTAAAAATTTGCTCTAAAGTATAGTTATCAGACATTATCTTCTTCCTAGACATTGTAGATACTCACTTATAATAATAGCATTTCATTAAATTAAAAAATTAAAATTTGTGAAAATGTCCTGGATTTATCTTTTTGATAAAAATTTCGTATTTCATCCGAAACCAGTCATAATCTCATCATTATTATTCTAATTATCGAACAATTTTCAGATTACTGTAAAACATGCTCTAAAGTTATCATGTATTGAAATGAAGTTCAGTATATGTTAATTATTAAAGTTTTCGTTTGCATTATAAATTTTTAGTAATATTATTCAAGAGAAATATTCAAAATAAAAATTTTATCAATATTTTAAAGAATTACCATCATTAATCTTCAATATTATTGTATAGTATGCATGGTTATGTGACTAGCTTCAATTTTGTATTATTCATGCCTTACTTTCAATGAGTATTATTATTATTATTAAGAGTTGCTCAGTGATCTCCATCTCAAAACTCGCCATCGTAATTTTGAAAAAATGTCCACCGTGGCCAAATGGATAGACTGAACAGTAGATAGATTAATAAACTGCTGAACACAGGAGTGGGTCGCGGGTCTGACCATCAAGCTGGCCACGAGGAGTTTTCTGGATTTTATTCACATGTCTAACACCTAAATATGTGTTAAATATGTTAATGTTTAACATTTTAAAACATTTAAAAGTGTTAAACTTAGGTGTTAAATATTTAAAAACATCACGTGAATGTTTTTAAGTAATGGAATATGAAAAACACATATGTGATGTTTTTCATTCTCTTCGAGAGTTTAAATAATTTGAATAGGATTGGAATTTAGATCTGACACTGTGAAATCTTATTGTATGGTAACTTGGTTAAGTTATGTAAAATCTCTTTAATAATCTTCTATTTTCTATAAATAATCTGAAATTTCACTTGTGAAATTCTTAAACTAAATGATATTTATTTACACATTCTTTCAGAAGGGATGGTTAAAAACAAGACTTATTTAATTGAATTGACTTATTTTATGTTTTAATTTTTCTATATTCATATACACATATTAATTTTATAAATATATATGCATGTATTATTTTTCCCATAATCATCGTCTGTGCTTGTATTAAAACTTTCATCACAAGCCAAGCTCTAATCAATAACAACAAAATTTTTTGTTCTTCTTTTCTTCTTTTTATTAGGTAAAGATAAAATATCAAATAAGTTTTTTAACGATTAATATATGCTGTATATTCAATAAATTCTTTATTGTTCAAACTTTCTTCGTGTGTGGCATATGGTATATGTGTGTGGCACAATTTTGTTTATCATCTTTGAAACTTAATAACTCCTGTGCTTTTTGTCGAAAATGTCTGAAATTTTGGAGGGAGGTTTGTTTATTAGGATAATTGATGCTATTAAATTCTCTACACTCAGAAATAAGTCTTTTGCCATTTTATAATAATAAAAACCATATAAAAGTTTAAAAAATAAAATATGATAACAGATGGGGACATCAAAATTTTAAATGTTGCCGGGAAAATTGAGCAACTCGTTGCTGATTTATTTGTCAATGGTAAACCGGCCAAGTTATTTTAATTTTCTTATTTTAATGTATTTTACATTATATTTCACTTGAGAAATAACATTAAATTAACGAACAAAATACAGGCGTTATCTATAGACTAACTATTGTACCAAGTTTTAAAAAGTCTTATTTTAATTTAGACCGTAAGCGCCATGTAAACTGACATAGGGAACGCCTCGATTTGCATTTTGTAATTACTTATTGTAAAATATTTCGTGGATCGTAGGCTGCTACGAGACCCACAAATAACTAATGCTCAGTACCATCTGGATTCGATCCCGGATAACCCAGAGCAGTAGGCTAACACTGTAACCGTCTTGGCCACACAGCCAGTAATATTTATATATATATATATTAATATGTATAACTAGTAGCCCGGGAAGCCTCCTATTGGGCGTTCTTTACAAATTCCCATGAGGCACGGTTCCTTTGACTTTATTGTTCCTATCGATATGCTCTACAGCTGTCTTCCAGTCTCAATCTCGTACATTTGTCTTAGATTTCAACACTATATTTCTATCTATTAAACATTCTATAAAACTTTAAAATAGTTTAATTTGTTTATTTGCCTTCGGTTGTAAACGTCTGACGATAATCTTTGTTGTCATTAATTGCGTGTTAAACTAGCGGATCCACAACAATATGACAAGACATTCTAGACAAGAGTTACAAAATATATTGATGTTTATTATGATAAAAATTTATTCTGCAATAGTCCTGTATCTTGAAATAGATATTACATAAAATAAAGTAACTAAAGACTTTCTTTAATTGAAACAAGATACGTAACCATTGTCTTAAATTCCATCCCATATTTGTTTTGTTTGAAAATTCTAGTTGAACTATTGTAACTCCTGATTATTAAAAAGTTAAACTTAAAGTTGAATTATTATGAAATATATATATATATATATTTCATAATAATTCAACTTTAAGTTTCCTTTAATATATATATATATATATATTTAATGCGAATGAAATTTAAATCGTTGGATGTAGCATTTGGGTTAAACATATCTTGAAATTTTTTCAGCAATCTGGTAATGTTACAAATTTAATTACACTAGAGCATCGATTATCCGACCCCCGATTAACCGACATCTCGGTTAACCGACCGTCCTAGTCGGCAAATTTCAAATGTACGCTAGTGATGTGGCGCTACAATATTTGGCTATGTCTTGGCTACTTCAATATTATTTTTACATGTTTTAGCTGGCAACACTGGATTGACCATGAAAGGGAGCCAGTATTTAAACGAGGTTTAATTTTCTAATTTTTAACGATACAATAGCGACGATTATTATTTAAAAAATCTTTGTTAGGCTTAACATCGATGAAAATTCAACGCGAAGTAGATTAATAGCGATATACTAATATACTAATTACATGGGATATAATAATATACTACACTAATAATGGATTTTTTCATACTTTTCGGTTATCCGACTTTTCAATTATCCGACCAACCCCAGTCCCCAATTGAGTCGGATAATCGAGGCTCTACTGTAATAGGAATAAATAAATGATTTATAGAAAAAAGTGTATTTTGAGTGAAATTTAATGCACTGAAGTGTAAAATAGCACAATTGTCAAGGAGGAAAAACTAAAAAAAGAATAATATAAGTATTAGCATTTAAACAAAATCAGAAAAATTGCTTTATAGTTAATAAATATGCAGATATTCGAAGAAATTAGCAAGAAAATCCAATAAATTATAAAATAAAGAAATGAGTAAAACTCATTATGGAGCAGAAACGTGTCACATAAATGAGTAATATACCATACAATGTGTGTTATAAACACCAACTTACATACGTGTCGAATGTTTTTTAATTAACAAAATGTTGTTTGAAATGTTGTTTAACAAAAATTTGAAATTCAATAGAATGCAGACAACTGATATGAAACTTTTAGAAGTATTTTTTAAAAAACTAATCTTGGCAAAATTAAAAATTCCTATATTAGAATGAGATGATTATAAGAGAGTCTCCAAATGAGAATAGAAAGAAAAAATTACAATGCCTGTGGACCTGCAAAGAGAAGTAATGATAGTAGTTTACCTCGGAAAATAATGGAAATGAAATTGGACGGAAAACGACCAAAACAAAGTGTGAGAAAAAATAAAATGATATGATTAGAGATGTGGGAAACAATGTTAAAATAGAATAAAGTAATGAGGATATAGAAGGGCAAAATGCGATGATGCAACATTGTTACCATCGATCCTATCGAAGGAATGATTAAACGATGGTAACGATGATGCTGACGAATACTATATAGGTTGAAGTACATCTATTATCTGATTGATCTCATTTGCATCGATTTAATAAAGTATAATCAATAAGTTTTCAAGCGTAAGCTCCATGTAAACGACCAGTTTACATATCGCTATTTTGTATGATAAATCCTATTGTGCTATTTTTTCTGTTTTTGACCCTCTAGACATATTCAAGTAACGGTGAACGGCCAGTTTACATAGCGCTTACGCTTTCGTTTACTGTTTTAATTTACAGTACTATTATATTTTTAATATAATACAAAGTATTATACAATACTGTATATAGTAATAATATCTATACTTTTTATTATAATTTACTTCATATTAGTACTCTTATTTACGTTTAAGATACTATTGTAGTGAACCATTTTATATATATCTCTCATTATTTCAGTAAATCTATTACGTTTTTCAGCTATAATATTGTTATACGATGAAAATTATCTTTCAACATCAACTATTGTGTAGAGGTGTAAAGGCAGCAACATAGTTTGGATCTATATCCAGCCTTACATCTCTCCGTGCACTATTGCACTATACTGTATTGCAGTTTCGTATCTAACTTTTCTTTTCAAATAAATTTTTAAATTTCGAGTAAACCTTTCTTACTGTTTCAAGAATTTGTGACAACCGTTCTTGAACTTCTTTGATAAGTTCAATTTGTTCGATGAGTGTCGGTTTCGAACTTATAAAATGTTAATGATATCGATAAGAAAACCATAATGTGAATTTGTAAAGGTTAGACCACCATTACAAGCATTTTGAATTAAAAGTTTTTGAAAACATTATTTATATTAAATAATAGTACTATGCATTATTAATTTCGCGGTGCAACGCAACGTAAAAGCATTTATTTATTTTTAATATTTAGTGTTTAAATTTACCTTATATTTTCTAAAAAGGAAAAATAATTGAGTTACATTTCTTCTCTTTCGCAATTTTCAAATTTCCTGTATACAGAAATGATGGTCTTGGTAAGTTTCACTGAGAAGATTAGTGAAGTTAGTGTCATAAAACGGTAACCTGTAGCGTTAATTCTTTCCTTAAAAAAGTGCATTTGGAATATAACAACTTATAAGTTTTATATAAAAAGAAAATTCAACAAAATATGTCTAGAGGGTCAATAGCAGAAAAAAATAGCACAATAGGATTTATTCAGAACTCTAGAGTCTAGATAATGTTCGGTAAAAATATGTTATCAGGAAAGCGCTTACAAGCGCAAAAAAGTAACAACTGCTAACAAATCCGATTTTTACTTATAAATTCAGTAGTCATCACTTACTGAAATTCTGTTGCAGTGTTTAACATATTCATAATTTTAGCATTTAATTACTACGTAAGTTTTAAGTTAAAAAGGATCTTAAATATTTAAAAATTTTCATTAAGTTTTATAATGTAGATGAAATATGATAGTCCACAATTACATTAATATAAAAAATATATAAAAATATACAAAAAAGTTACTTTAATAGTTAAATTTCTGAAAATTGTTCTAAAATATTAACGTAAAATATTACAGTAAAGATTATATGCAGCCTGTATTTAAACTAAACCATTACCAAATCATATATTATGTAATACTATTATTTAATCATAAAGTACTATTGTTGACCTTTGAATTTACAGTTTTCAACATCAGGGATTTGGAAACAATGAGAAAAATCTTGTTTCATTTCTCGCAACTGTTAGTATGCGAAATTTCCGTTAGGTAGTATGTCGGTAGTTATTGTTTACCAAGGTCTATATAAGAAGGTCAAGACACGCGTGACCTACTTCTTGAGCCGCCATTTTGGGGTTTTCGAGTCGCATGTTTTAAGCAAACTTGCACGAGCAGTCAGTTTTATATGACATGAATTAAACTAAACTTGCATAAAACTGATGCAATTACGTATATAGGCACTTCGTAAAGTGATGCAATAACATCAGAAAAAAAATTAAAGTATAATAAAGAATATAGTAATATGATATAACAAATTTATAATAATTTTTTAAAGCATGATTGGCTATAAAATTAAGATGAAATTCAATAGTATTATTAATAAATGTTGTCAATGTAATGCT
>NW_019384298.1:383286-393331 GCF_000671375.1 Centruroides sculpturatus | reverse complement strand
GGGATGCCTCTTTGGGGAGACGGAAGGATTCATGATTGCCATACAGGATCAGGTCATAAATACTAAAAACTACAGAAAACACATACTCAAAGATACAACACTCACAAATGACACATGCAGAAAATGTCACATCATGCCAGAAACTATACAACATATCACTTCTGGTTGCAAGCTCTTGGCACAGACAGATTATTTACACAGACATAATCAAGTAGCAAATATAATACACCAAGAGCTTGCAAAGAAGCACAAATTATTGGACATCCACGAACCATACATTCCACAGACAGTATTGGAAAGCAACACGCACAAAATGTACTACGACAGAGCCGTAATCACAGATAAAACAATTTATCACAACAGACCAGACATCACACTCAAAATCACATACATTATAGACATATCTGTTTCAAACACTCACAATGTACAAAACACATTCACTGAAAAAATTAGCAAGTTCACAGAACTCACCCAGCAAATAAGGCATCTATGGAGGATGGAGAGGTGCTTATTTTACTGTACCTGTCGTTCTATCCTGTACAGATGTGATACCAGACACACTACATAAAGGCTGGGAACATTACAATTGAATAGAAACACATACATCACATTACAGAAGGCCACTATATTGAATACATGCCACATTGTTAGGAAATTCCTGAATACAGACACTGACACACTTATTTAATTTTTGTTTTTGGTTGCTATGCTTTGACTCTGGTCCGACATAGTACACAGCCACCGGTATCAATCGAGTATAACTCACTAAATACTGTATAACAATAATAATCAGCGCAGAGCCTAAACGGCAGAGCCATAGGGCGAACGGAGCAGCAGCTCCAGGCGCTAAGTTTTAGGGGGAGCCTCAGTGTTAAAGAAAATTAAAGGGTATAAATTAGGGGCAACCAAGGGGGCGCCATAACAGGATCTCGCTTCATCCTAAAACTTGCCTCGGGCGGCACTGCTAAACGGTTAGGAGTTGAAAGTTGAAATTTGGTACACAGTTAGGGTACTGTACGTCATGAGAACGTACACTAAGAGGGGATTTTCCGAAATTCCCCTTCGCGGGGAGAGGTTGTTAACACTTCCCCGCGGGGAAAGTGTTAACAATGGAACTGTTAAGAGAAAGAGACGTGCCAGATTTACGGGCACAGATGCGGTTTTTTGCGTTTTTGCGGAAAATCGAACATATTTTTAGACCCATCTAAAAATTTTCTAATTAGTCTGGAAACAGGGGGACCTAATTCTTGCATTCTATGAAAACGGGTAAGATTGGCTATAATGTAATAATCTTAATCTTCGCTATCGTTACCTTTTGCCCAAGCAACACCGGGCTTATCTGCTAGTTCATAAAATGATTATTAAGCATAATAAAATGATTATTATATTGAAAATTAAGATTATTAGAATATGCGTTAGAATATGCATAACTCCCAATTATTACAAAATATTAACTTAAATAACTGAAAGTTTTAATTTCAATTACTGTATTTTATTTTAAATTTTAAAATATGTTTTAGTCCACAAACATATAATATTTATTCTGTTTAATAAGTTACATAATGTTGTTATACAACCTATCAGAAAACTAAAGCTTTACCACAAACAGTCAATAGACTAGTACTAATCTGAGGACTATGTTTTAATGTTGTAATTTAAACAGGGTTAATTAAAATCACTTTAATGACGCATACTGCAAATATTCTAGAATAAGTATTAAATATTAAAGCAGTTTATATAAGTTTATACACTAAATTTTTGTTTTCATCTAACAACATAAAATATTTAAAAGAAATCTCTATTATTAACCTAATACTGTATTTTTCAATTTCACTAAAACTGCTGCTTCAGAAAATGCAACATAGTCATTATGCATATGCATCAAATAGCATTATTTGTATCAAAATATGAAATTACTTGTATATATATTACTTGTACATGTATTACTATATTATACTATATATTACTTGTACATGTATTACTTGTACAAAATATGAAGTTATAAAAGCAATAATAATTATAAAATATGCACTAAAGTTCAGTAAATTTCAACTGAATTTTTCTTATTGAATATATTTAAGCAATCTTGTGTGGCTGTTGTTCCTGTTAAAGAAAACATCAACTATTGATATAGAAGAGGAAAATATTCAATAATTTTCTGTAGTCTTCTAAGTAAGTTAATCATTATTTATTAAAACATTTATTATTATATTACAAATCTTACGCAGGAGAAATCTCACAATAATTAATAAATAATAATATTAATTTAATTAATATAAATGTTTTTAAAAATAATTGATTAGTGAATATTTCTTACGATAACATTATGTGGTTCCTGTGATAAATATTTTTTGAAATCTGAAAAAGCGATGTTTAATGTCTAAAAACATTGTTTAAAAAGCTTCTAAAATGTAAGCAGAGGATGTTTTTTCTTAATGTACAGTACATTCAGAAAGTTTAGTGCATTATCAAATTATAAAGTGTCATCTTGGGACAAAAATTCTTTAAAACATTTCTTCAATTATTTACGATAATAATTTATTATTATTCAATTTCAATAAATCCATCCAGTGATTATATACAGAGAAAATAAATTTTCTCTGTATATAATGGTTTGGTATCCAACACCGAATTGTAAAAATCGGTGTTGAATACCAAACCATTTTTTTAAGAAAATAGATAACAAGAAATTCCACTAATTGAGATCGAAAAACAAAGAACCAAATTTGTTCTAGAAACACCGTATACACAACGTCAAAAGACTCAATATGGCAACTGCTGCGATGCATCAGGGTACCGTGTTCAGACCTTGTGCTTATAGACCTTGCTGTTTATGTCATGATTGGAAGTGTAGTGATTGTTTTTGTTGTATTTACTGCAATATAGACTGTTTGTGTTTGTGAACTTCATATAAAATATAAGAAACCCAAACAGTCCATATTTGATACATACGAGTAAATACAAACAGCTTTGTATTTGATCATATCTTCAGATACAATGTTCAATCTGCATTATAAAATCATTGTTTTTAGCTATTCTATTAGGAACAGTAGGATATTTGGATTTAAAATTAACATGCATAATGTATGTAAATATGTTGGTATAGAACCATAAATGGTTAACTGTGAAACCGTAATTTTCAAGAAAATGGATTTGAGAATTGGACCAGCCAAAAATTTGTTATTTTATGCAATTATTTACAATTTTACATTTTTGCTTATGGTCCCAGTCAAAGTCCACAACAGTCAAATTCCAAATTCTATTTAAATTAAAAAGAAACAACTTTATTTATTTGATATTTATTATTTAATTTTTTAGTTCTGTATTTCATCTACTGTATGTAAATGGTACAGTACATTACTTACAAGTTAAATCAATCTTTTATAGAGCATTGAGCGTTTGCTAATTGTGTATTATTAGATGGCTATACGTACAGTACGTCTATATTTTCATAAATATTTGAAAAGACAATAATTTGTTTATGAAATTCTATACAGTTTTCATTTATTTAATAAATTCTTGGAATAAAATGATGTTTGGTAACTTAATTATACAAGTGTGCTGAAGACAAGATTATAGTTATATGGGCATATTGATGAAGAGAAATAAAGTAGATTTGCCCAGAGAGATGTTGAAATGAAATGTAGTGGGTACCAGACCGATAGAAAGGTCACGGAAGAGATGAATTGACTGCGTTAAGCAAGATTTAAAGCAATTGAGAGTGAGAACAACGGAAGGACAAAGCTGGAAGGCAGAAAAGAATGAAAGATAATAGTGACGGTGGCAAAAGATCTAGACACTCTGTGAATTCACATAATGATGATGATATGAATCATTCGTGTTATTAATATTCGCATATGAATTTTACCAAAACATTAACGTAAGGCGCATAAAATTTATTTAAGTAATAATAAAACATTGAATATATAATATAGTAATTTGTTGTGTAAATGGACTTTAAGTAAAAAGAAATTTAAATCTTTGATTTACATAAATTATATCCTACACAACTAAAAATTTTACAATAAATTCATAAAGATTACTGTAATAATCAAACGTATAATTGGAGTAATATAAGATGCAAAATAATTTTAGTAATATTTTATACTTTTATTTCAAGATGAATAACCTAAATTGATAATATAAGTTATCAATTATCTGCATGAATAATATACATATTCATGAGCGGCTTACACAAAGTTTTCTTTAATCTATATACAATTTAGATAAATAATATTTTTCTTATAAAAATAACTAATTTATTTATTTCATCCGTAATAATAAAAGAAAATATAGTTATAAAAATTCAAAAACAAAGTCTGCGTGATGAGAATATGTAATTATAACATGGATCAAAGATATACATTGCAATATGGAACAAAGATATACAGTGCAACAGATGTTATTTTTTCTAGAGAAAATACAAAAAGAAAGAATTTTTTTAAAGCATATTTTAGGAAAAGACATTAACATTTAAGACCCTTGAAGTTATTATTATAACTAATACGTTTGTGTAAATTATTCAAGAATAATAAAGCACTTTAACTCAGAATGAATTAAGAGGTGAAGTCTTATTTATTGATAAAGTACATCTAAAACAACTGCTATAATATTTATACATCTATAAATAAGAATTTTAATTTTGATAATAAACTGTTTTATACAAATCTAATTTTAGTGGGTAGTTTATTGTGAACCCATCTCATAGGATTACCATCAAAGACAGCGAGAGAGGAGCATAAGACTTTAAGTGCTAAATATGAATATAATAGATACTATAAATTTCTTAACAACATTTTAAATTATTTATTTCTAATTAACTNATAGTTATAAAAATTCAAAAACAAAGTCTGCGTGATGAGAATATGTAATTATAACATGGATCAAAGATATACATTGCAATATGGAACAAAGATATACAGTGCAACAGATGTTATTTTTTCTAGAGAAAATACAAAAAGAAAGAATTTTTTTAAAGCATATTTTAGGAAAAGACATTAACATTTAAGACCCTTGAAGTTATTATTATAACTAATACGTTTGTGTAAATTATTCAAGAATAATAAAGCACTTTAACTCAGAATGAATTAAGAGGTGAAGTCTTATTTATTGATAAAGTACATCTAAAACAACTGCTATAATATTTATACATCTATAAATAAGAATTTTAATTTTGATAATAAACTGTTTTATACAAATCTAATTTTAGTGGGTAGTTTATTGTGAACCCATCTCATAGGATTACCATCAAAGACAGCGAGAGAGGAGCATAAGACTTTAAGTGCTAAATATGAATATAATAGATACTATAAATTTCTTAACAACATTTTAAATTATTTATTTCTAATTAACTAAACGCTAAATTTCCTGCTAATATAAATATCCAAATGTTAGAATTGTTTTCTTTTATTTGTAATCGTTATTAAAATTACTTTTGGATGCCACAAATTCTCGTAGTACCTCTAATTGCCATCGTTGTACGTAATTTGCTAAATATGTTTTAGTCCACAAACATATAATATTTATTCTGTTTAATAAGTTACATAATGTTGTTATACAACCTATCAGAAAACTAAAGCTTTACCACAAACAGTCAATAGACTAGTACTAATCTGAGGACTATGTTTTAATGTTGTAATTTAAACAGGGTTAATTAAAATCACTTTAATGACGCATACTGCAAATATTCTAGAATAAGTATTAAATATTAAAGCAGTTTATATAAGTTTATACACTAAATTTTTGTTTTCATCTAACAACATAAAATATTTAAAAGAAATCTCTATTATTAACCTAATACTGTATTTTTCAATTTCACTAAAACTGCTGCTTCAGAAAATGCAACATAGTCATTATGCATATGCATCAAATAGCATTATTTGTATCAAAATATGAAATTACTTGTATATATATTACTTGTACATGTATTACTATATTATACTATATATTACTTGTACATGTATTACTTGTACAAAATATGAAGTTATAAAAGCAATAATAATTATAAAATATGCACTAAAGTTCAGTAAATTTCAACTGAATTTTTCTTATTGAATATATTTAAGCAATCTTGTGTGGCTGTTGTTCCTGTTAAAGAAAACATCAACTATTGATATAGAAGAGGAAAATATTCAATAATTTTCTGTAGTCTTCTAAGTAAGTTAATCATTATTTATTAAAACATTTATTATTATATTACAAATCTTACGCAGGAGAAATCTCACAATAATTAATAAATAATAATATTAATTTAATTAATATAAATGTTTTTAAAAATAATTGATTAGTGAATATTTCTTACGATAACATTATGTGGTTCCTGTGATAAATATTTTTTGAAATCTGAAAAAGCGATGTTTAATGTCTAAAAACATTGTTTAAAAAGCTTCTAAAATGTAAGCAGAGGATGTTTTTTCTTAATGTACAGTACATTCAGAAAGTTTAGTGCATTATCAAATTATAAAGTGTCATCTTGGGACAAAAATTCTTTAAAACATTTCTTCAATTATTTACGATAATAATTTATTATTATTCAATTTCAATAAATCCATCCAGTGATTATATACAGAGAAAATAAATTTTCTCTGTATATAATGGTTTGGTATCCAACACCGAATTGTAAAAATCGGTGTTGAATACCAAACCATTTTTTTAAGAAAATAGATAACAAGAAATTCCACTAATTGAGATCGAAAAACAAAGAACCAAATTTGTTCTAGAAACACCGTATACACAACGTCAAAAGACTCAATATGGCAACTGCTGCGATGCATCAGGGTACCGTGTTCAGACCTTGTGCTTATAGACCTTGCTGTTTATGTCATGATTGGAAGTGTAGTGATTGTTTTTGTTGTATTTACTGCAATATAGACTGTTTGTGTTTGTGAACTTCATATAAAATATAAGAAACCCAAACAGTCCATATTTGATACATACGAGTAAATACAAACAGCTTTGTATTTGATCATATCTTCAGATACAATGTTCAATCTGCATTATAAAATCATTGTTTTTAGCTATTCTATTAGGAACAGTAGGATATTTGGATTTAAAATTAACATGCATAATGTATGTAAATATGTTGGTATAGAACCATAAATGGTTAACTGTGAAACCGTAATTTTCAAGAAAATGGATTTGAGAATTGGACCAGCCAAAAATTTGTTATTTTATGCAATTATTTACAATTTTACATTTTTGCTTATGGTCCCAGTCAAAGTCCACAACAGTCAAATTCCAAATTCTATTTAAATTAAAAAGAAACAACTTTATTTATTTGATATTTATTATTTAATTTTTTAGTTCTGTATTTCATCTACTGTATGTAAATGGTACAGTACATTACTTACAAGTTAAATCAATCTTTTATAGAGCATTGAGCGTTTGCTAATTGTGTATTATTAGATGGCTATACGTACAGTACGTCTATATTTTCATAAATATTTGAAAAGACAATAATTTGTTTATGAAATTCTATACAGTTTTCATTTATTTAATAAATTCTTGGAATAAAATGATGTTTGGTAACTTAATTATACAAGTGTGCTGAAGACAAGATTATAGTTATATGGGCATATTGATGAAGAGAAATAAAGTAGATTTGCCCAGAGAGATGTTGAAATGAAATGTAGTGGGTACCAGACCGATAGAAAGGTCACGGAAGAGATGAATTGACTGCGTTAAGCAAGATTTAAAGCAATTGAGAGTGAGAACAACGGAAGGACAAAGCTGGAAGGCAGAAAAGAATGAAAGATAATAGTGACGGTGGCAAAAGATCTAGACACTCTGTGAATTCACATAATGATGATGATATGAATCATTCGTGTTATTAATATTCGCATATGAATTTTACCAAAACATTAACGTAAGGCGCATAAAATTTATTTAAGTAATAATAAAACATTGAATATATAATATAGTAATTTGTTGTGTAAATGGACTTTAAGTAAAAAGAAATTTAAATCTTTGATTTACATAAATTATATCCTACACAACTAAAAATTTTACAATAAATTCATAAAGATTACTGTAATAATCAAACGTATAATTGGAGTAATATAAGATGCAAAATAATTTTAGTAATATTTTATACTTTTATTTCAAGATGAATAACCTAAATTGATAATATAAGTTATCAATTATCTGCATGAATAATATACATATTCATGAGCGGCTTACACAAAGTTTTCTTTAATCTATATACAATTTAGATAAATAATATTTTTCTTATAAAAATAACTAATTTATTTATTTCATCCGTAATAATAAAAGAAAATATAGTTATAAAAATTCAAAAACAAAGTCTGCGTGATGAGAATATGTAATTATAACATGGATCAAAGATATACATTGCAATATGGAACAAAGATATACAGTGCAACAGATGTTATTTTTTCTAGAGAAAATACAAAAAGAAAGAATTTTTTTAAAGCATATTTTAGGAAAAGACATTAACATTTAAGACCCTTGAAGTTATTATTATAACTAATACGTTTGTGTAAATTATTCAAGAATAATAAAGCACTTTAACTCAGAATGAATTAAGAGGTGAAGTCTTATTTATTGATAAAGTACATCTAAAACAACTGCTATAATATTTATACATCTATAAATAAGAATTTTAATTTTGATAATAAACTGTTTTATACAAATCTAATTTTAGTGGGTAGTTTATTGTGAACCCATCTCATAGGATTACCATCAAAGACAGCGAGAGAGGAGCATAAGACTTTAAGTGCTAAATATGAATATAATAGATACTATAAATTTCTTAACAACATTTTAAATTATTTATTTCTAATTAATTAAACGCTAAATTTCCTGCTAATATAAATATCCAAATGTTAGAATTGTTTTTTTTTTTTTGTAATCGTTATTAAAATTACTTTTGGATGCCACAAATTCTCGTAGTACCTCTAATTGCCATCGTTGTACGTAATTTGCTGTAAGTTCTAGATGCTTTTACTATTTGATAATTTATCCAATGCTCTTAAATATAAATAAAGGGTTACATTTAACAGTTTATAGAATTTACTAAAATCGTATTTCAACTTCGTATTTATATATTGATATGTTACTGTGAAAGACCGAAATTAGAGAATGTCGATATTCTCCGGTGAATGTCGACACATACAAAATACGTCGGTGAAAGATCGATTATTTGGTTATATTATTATACATTTGAACAATCGCCGGTGTATGTCGACAAGCACAGATAAGCTTTGGTGGAGGTCGAAACGACACACAAAAGCCGATGTCGACAGAGAGGCGATAGTCTGTCGCCAAATCCTTTGTGGGTAGCCGGAGGTAGGACAAGGTCGTACCTCTTTTCCCGACAACGGTTTGGTGGAAATCGCCCACTTTGTCACTGGATGGTGTTTTTGTTCTTTTGATCCCGTGAGGTGGGGATTTATTAGTCAGGTAGAGTGGCGGAGGATGAGAGGGGTCGTCGGTAAGGCGTCGGCGATATCCGAATAAAAGACACCATTAACAGATCAGTTCGTAATTTGTAAAGAAAAGTTACATGATATTTCTTCTCAAGAAATATCGCCGAGAGAAGCAGCTACAGCTAATTCGAAAAGTGGAGGGCAAGGCTGTACATGCTGTCATTGCAAAAAGAAGTGTTCCACGAATAAATGCAGTTGTAAAAGCAAGGGACAAGAGTCCCTTGCTTTTAACCATTGCAAAGAGAAGTGTTCCACGAATAAATGCAGTTGTAAAAGCAAGGGACTCAAAGTGCCATAACAGTTTAAGTTATTGCAATAAATACGATTGTATAACGTTAATCACAAAATTTATGTGTAAGTTTATTATTGTATTATTTTCTATAATGATTTAGAACGTACTGTTCGTTTTAGGTTCAACAGTTTATTTACATGTGCTGTTACTTAAGCTTTCTCCTATTTTGACATATTAAAAAGTTGCATTTTTGTCTTAACGTAATAAAGATACTTTTATTCAACATTCACCATCAGTGCATGCTGAATGTCGACATTTGCCGGTGTAAGTGAGAAATAATGATATTTAGCAAATATTTCGTACATAC
>NW_019384298.1:379414-381809 GCF_000671375.1 Centruroides sculpturatus | reverse complement strand
ATATTATTTTTCCTAACATATAATTAATATATATATATATATTATAACTTTCAAAAAATACAAAAATTGTTTTCTATTTTTTGTGATTGTCAACTATTCCTTTGTATCCGCCATTGCATATAGACAGACAGCGCTTCTTCAGCACCTCTCTCTAGTTTAATTTGCGAAAAGAAGCAGACTAGATCCTATACGTTTACAAATTTTTGTTTTTTTGAATAAAAATCTGCAGTAGGTGTGAATCTGAGAACAATTATTTGTTAATCTGTTGTAATTGAGTGATTATTTAAATATAAGCTACTTTAAAATTCACTCCAAATTAAATCTTTGAAGTGTCATTTCTTAAAATTTAGTAAATTATTTTCTTTTTACTTTTTGTTTTATTTACTTAATTAATTAATATGTTCAAGTAAAACAAGTTAAATAATAAATAAATTATTATATTAACTAAATAAGTTACCTAGAGAAATTAAGTTTAGTAAGTATTTGGGGTATTGGAATTAGAGAAAAGTGATATTCGCTCGTCTGTAATATAATGTGAATTATTAATAAAATATAAAGAGAGATTAAAATGCAAAATAATTTTATTTACAGTTAATATAAATAATTTGAAATTAAATGTCAATAAAATTATTAAGTTAATTAAAATAATATTAAAGCTAAAAGTGTAAGAAGCATAAGAAAAAGCTTCTCTGTATCGATATCATAAAATTATATTAAATATTAGACTTAAAAACGATATATATTTATTTTTTTATCTGTGAAACACATTTCAGTAATTAGGAAAGGAAATAAACTCTTTATTTTTGATAAAAAGAATAACAACACATGTCAATAAAATTTCCTGTTTTACAAGTTTCGTTGTGATACACAAGTAAATTTCTTTTCAGTTTTCATATACAATACAACTTTCAATTCTTTTTGATTTATTTGCACTCGAATGAAGTTATATTACAAACTTATTTCTGTATAATAAGCTAAAAAATATTTAAAATTTAAACAAACAAATTCTATTCTTATTTCCAAGTTTAGTTTTGCATAATAAGCTTTAAAAATATTTTAAATTTAAACAAACGAATTTGGTTATTACATTTTTCGATACACTTGAAGTCAGCAAACTTACTGAGAAAATATTTTCGGAGAATTTTATATAGATCCTACGCGCCAGCTTTTGTCAACACACAGAGCAGAAAAGAGTTTAATATAATCGTAAAGACATTCCTGAGATAGAAATAAGTTAGATATTTGATTTACAAATACAAGAAAAGTGTCAGGAAATCTATCTTGAAGTTCTGAATACGATAAAGGAAATGACAATGAAATTATCAATATTTTCTTAGTAAAATTTAATAAATTTCCATTATATAAACGTATGTAAATGTTTTANATAAAATTTGTATATTTGAATTTACTTCAGAAAGTTATATTCAGATGTTAGGACAAATAAACCATTATTCGTGCAGCATACATCAACTGATATATGTTTAGTCAATAAGTAGAAGAATTTACTTTTTTTAATGTATCCATTAAAATATATTTAATTCATTTGAAATTGTAAAACATTTACATTTTTATTAATAGAAGCTATTTTGTGGTTAAATTTCTAACTTGTTATCAATTAAAATTCAAATTTTAAATGCTTGAAATAATTAGAATCCAAATATCAATGTATTTAATATTGATCAGATGTATAATATTTATGCTAATTATTTGAATACAGTATATTATATACATTTTTAATATATTTTCGTGAATTTATGGTAGATTTGCTTGTAAATCCTTCCTATTTTATAAACGTACAATTACAAGTTAGATTAATTTTGATATTTTGTAGTTCAAGTATATTATTCAAAGCTGCATACAATTTTAAATGATATAATCATTATCTAACTTAAATGATTACTTTAAACTTACAGTTATTTGTAGTTATTTGTTTTCAAGCTATCTAATGTTCTTCTGATTTAAATTGTGAACAGATATCACCAAAAACTCATCTAGTTTTATTTACTTTTCTGAATGGAACAAAAGAGGCAACAAAAGAATCAGATCACGTCCAACAGAATTTATTGTTTTATGACAATAGCGCAAAAACTAGACATTTCAACTCTGCAAACAGACAGGAAACATGTTTTAGTTCGAGAAGCATTGAATTACTAAATCTACTTACTTATAAAGGCTAAAGTGTGTAGATATTATTATCAATTAATAAATTAAATTTAATTAATTAAATGTGATAAATTTATTAGTCATTAAAATTATTAAATTCTACAGCATTTTTTCAATGAAAATTAAAATTTTTTTTACGTTAAAAATATATAAAATGTATACTTCTATCGATCCACAGTACCTCTTTAGTTTAGGATGAGATTAGCCTGCATTTTATAGAAGAAATATATAT
>NW_019384298.1:363752-377140 GCF_000671375.1 Centruroides sculpturatus | reverse complement strand
GATGGTAGGTGTAGTTGTCCTAATAATATGCATTTGTACATTTATCTACACGCAGAATATATTAATTATATTAAAAATAAGCACATTATCGAGCTTCATAATAGGGAAATAAATCAAAAATAAATAATTCATATTATATGGTACGCCTATATATCAAGCATAAAGTTGAATCATTGAATAAAGTCTTCTCTTCCAATTAAATAACGCTGAAAAATTAAGTAAGGAAGCTTATATAAAGAGTGAATTCATCTATCTCATTATCTATATAAGAAAAATGTTAATGATAGAAGTTTTAATTTAATTCGGATGTATTAAAAAAATTCCAAACATCATTTTTATTTACATTATAAAAGTTCTAAAGTTTTAATTATTTATGAAGTATGTCTCGACTTATGAAAGTAGATGTATTTTAAGAAGTCGAATGAAATTTTGTCAAGCAAAATGCAATTATGCTAAAAATCTAGAGGTAGCGATCGAAGAAATATGTAATCGTCTTTGATCGATGTAGACGAATAATGAGGCAATAAATATATGTAAAATATAAAATTTTAATTTATTAAAGTACATTAATTTTAATTGCTTATATAATTTTATTAAATTGCATGTTAAAAAGTGTAATTAATGAAATTAGGAAAAAAGTCTAATATTATTTCAAAACAGAATTTCTTTATAGAATATGAGGCCATGTTCTGCATAACTAAACTATATAGATAGCTACTCCTTATGAGAAGAAATACATTTAAATATAGTTAATTAAATTTTTTCTTTACTCATTTAATGAAATTTATTATTTTTATTTATAATTGTAAATTAAAAGCAGAAGGCTGAAGAATTAAAATATAAAATTTAAAGCAAAAGAAAGCTTAAATTACAGTTCTTTATTGGTGCTATCAATGAAAAAGTATTCATAGTCAAAATAGTTTATTAGATACGTTTTTTAATTTTATAAATAAAAAAAATTGTAATAACTTTATTTAATTTAAGCAAGTTTGTAGTTTTAATGATCTAAAAATGAAAGAACAACATCAAAGATTCATACTAAGACGGCAGAAGACATTAAGTGTGATGCAATTCTAATTAATAAGGGCAAGTCACTTCGTCTAACAAGAGTGACAGTTACACGTATGTCAAAATTATTCGCAACATTTTTCTGAAATGTATATGGCATACTCATTACATTTCTGATGCAAATTACAGCATTATATTTTCTTAAAGTAATCATACAAATAATTGAAAGATATTTATAAGTTTAAATATATATAAACCTACACATTGCTTGAGTTACAAGAATTCTCTTGATGAATGTGTTAATTCTTGTAAAATAAACACAAATGAATAGAAAATTTAAATTAATGTCAATAAATTTTCTGAAGTTTTTGCTTATTTGAAGTAATTTGTTCGAATTTAAACGATGTCATTCATATATTCACTGGCTGAATAGAATTTCTTGTGAAAAGAAATGAAACTAATTTGATTGTCTTGAAGAAATGAAAATCATTCATTAATTCTTTTTATGCTAATGTTTACTTTAAAAATACTAAAAGTTTTTTAAAATGTAATTAAATTTAAGTTTTAATAAAATATAATAAAACACTAAAAGAAATTATTAATTTAATACTGAATGAGTTATCAAAAAAACACACTAAAAATCGAAACTTTTGACTTTTTTATATTATTTATCAATCTAAAATTAATTTATCACTTGTATACAACATTTACACAATTAAATTATAAATTAATGTCTAATTGTAATTATTTTTTAATGTATAAATTTAAAATAATTTTATTCTTTACGTTTTTATTTAAAAAAATAGATTTAATTTAAATTATAACATTATAAAAATTATTTTTGATATTAAAATTGTTTTAAAATAAGAAATTAATTAAAGAATGTAAACATTTCTATTTCTTCCACAACAAAAAAGTAAAAATATTCTGAAATTTCTCTCTAATAAAAATTTATTGTCGAAAAAAAGAATGTGACGAAAAGCAAATTGCTTTTTTTTTTTAAGTGATTAAATTAAAAAGTTTTGAATAACTTTTTAATTTTTTTTTACAGATCTGAATCTACAAATATTATTTAAAATTCAGAATTTCAGCACCAGTAGATCTATATGTTTACCTGTTAGCTAGAGCTATCTGGCGTAAAATTCGAATTTCTCGAGAATTTTTACCTTGGAAAATGGAAAAATTCTAACATGCGTGTAAGGATTTTCAAGATGAATTTTTTCAATAGATGGAAATAGAAATTTTCTATTATCCTATATATTTCATATTTTAAAATATTATTAAAATTTAGTAGAAAATATTAATATTATTCATATTTATTTTTACTATATCCTTAATTGTTTCGTATGATAATTATTCTTATCAAATATCTCTACAGATCAATGGTATGCCACTGTAAATATTGATGTTGCTCTTCTTCATAGTTATATCTGTTTTTCTACTTAATATTCTCAGTTGGAATCATACAAACCAATGTATGAATGCTTATATTTCTTAAGCAAGTAAATATGTTTATAGTATACGTGAAATATATTTAAAATATAATATAATAATCAATAATTATTTTATAATATAATTACAAAGAAATGAACGAAATAATTGAAAATTAGTAAATGCTATTCAACATATGAATTATGAATTAAAATATATAAATATTATTTAGTTATAAGAATAATTTATATTAAAAATAAGAATTTAAAAGTTATATTCTATAGATTTTAACATAAGCAAATTTGATAAATGTATTGCAGTTATCTTGCCAAGTAAAAATATATTATTTGTTTGTAGATCTATTTCGTGTAATCTATATTAGTTTGCTTAAATCTTATAAATTCTTCGTAATTGTATACTTTGGAAATCTCAAGAGATACGTAATAAGGTTAAATTCGGACAATGATCGAGGTTTCTGAAGTAGAAAGAGAAAACTTGATCAAAAATTAATTACGATAAGGCAAACTATAAATATTAAAGACGAAGAAAAGCAATAAAGCTATAAATATCAGAACAGGAGTTGTACTTACTGTTGTAAAATTGCTGGTCTGAAAAAATAATGGTTTTACAGTGCGGATGGTAGGTGTAGTTGTCCTAATAATATGCATTTGTACATTTATCTACACGCAGAATATATTAATTATATTAAAAATAAGCACATTATCGAGCTTCATAATAGGGAAATAAATCAAAAATAAATAATTCATATTATATGGTACGCCTATATATCAAGCATAAAGTTGAATCATTGAATAAAGTCTTCTCTTCCAATTAAATAACGCTGAAAAATTAAGTAAGGAAGCTTATATAAAGAGTGAATTCATCTATCTCATTATCTATATAAGAAAAATGTTAATGATAGAAGTTTTAATTTAATTCGGATGTATTAAAAAATTCCAAACATCATTTTTATTTACATTATAAAAGTTCTAAAGTTTTAATTATTTATGAAGTATGTCTCGACTTATGAAAGTAGATGTATTTTAAGAAGTCGAATGAAATTTTGTCAAGCAAAATGCAATTATGCTAAAAATCTAGAGGTAGCGATCGAAGAAATATGTAATCGTCTTTGATCGATGTAGACGAATAATGAAGAACCAGCTCAGACACGCAATGGGAAGACGATAGAGTCTCGTAAGGCAATTAGAAGATGTGAAAGGAACCGTAGAACTAGTTATCAGCAAAGAACAGCTGAAACTTTTCTAAATTGGTCACCTCGGTAACGGGATTCGCCAGAGATTGCCTCGTTGTTACCCTTATCCTACCATGATTTCCAATTAAGACCGCAACAAAGGATTCATATAATTCGGCATTTTTGTTACAGATCTCAATTAACTTTCTACACTATCCTTTAACTTAGAAAACTCTCAACAAAACTAACTTGAAAACTCTTCTTAGTTTCATTCGCGCGTCTTAAAATTATTATGGAAAGTATTAACTGTCGAGAAGATAATTTACTATTGCTACACTTTCATCATAAAGAGGAAAAAGCTATCTTTGTTTCTCTATTTATTGTCATAAATTTTACTTGGCTCTTAATTATTTTGTGACAAGAAAATGAGGAAAATAAATGACACAAAACTAATTAATGCTTTTATATTTCATTAATTTTACTGTTTTTTTTAAATTATGTTAGAATACAAAACTTTAAAAAAATAATTTATATTTACAAATTATACAATTTAAAAAAATTTTAAATCATTTTTCTTATCTCGAATTGCTTAATGATTTCTTAAATATTACTTGTTAGAAATGTCGATTATAATTCTTTTCGTCGTGTAATATATGTAAATAATTCCCTATTCTATATTAATTTTATACTTTTTTATGATTTCTTCCTCAGTATCTTTCATCTGAGAAACTTTTCTTATTGTCTCAAGAGTCGAGTGGAGTGAGTTTAAAGAATGTAGGGGTACCTCTATTTATCGTAGCTAAGCAGAAATCGCACCTGCGATGTGACAAATGACCGGTAGCAGTTGCTTTTGGTTCTTCCTTCCCGTTTGGTCACGCCACATTTAAGCGGTCATGTTAGCTCTACAATATCGATACCACACAACTTTATGACCCAAGTCTAAAAAAATCAAAATCACTATTTCCAACAAAGAACTATCTTCTAGCATCATTAATTCTATAAAATATTGATAGATTGTTATTACTTTTGTTTATGGAGATATAAGAAACTGGATACTATAGATTAGTCTGAAGTATCTTCAGAATTAATTTGTGTTTAAGTGTTGTGTTGTTTGTTGGATGATACATGTCCTCATATAAATTAGTGTCTACTCCGTTGTAATTTATTAGTTTGTTCTTTATTTTTAATGTTCATAAGTATAAATAACGGAATATCGAAACCATTTTAAATTAAGCAGGCATTAATTAAAATTTATTGACAAAATTTCTTATGAAATTATTTAACATTTTTCTACAAAAATTTTTATTTTAATTTGATTTTAACCTCGAATAGAACCAATCTGAATTTTCTTAATAAGAAGAAAACTTAATTTTATAGATGTGAAAAATGTTGAGAAGATAAATGAAGAACGATATATTTAAGTTTTATCATACTTTTATTGTTTTATTGTGTCTCTTAAATCACCGAAATAATTGGAAATCATCGCTTAACTATGGTAGATTTTTATAGATTCTAAATAAGAGATTGCAATGCCAAAAATTTTTCCTCTTAATAACTATAGCCAGTAATGGATTATCTATCTCTTGAGCTATTCGTTTTATGGTGAGATTACTATGATTGACTGTGGTGCAGCATGACAGTGATTTTATACGGGTACAATTTTTAACAGTTTTGTTGCCGTGTGCTCGATATTTTCGAAATTCCAGCTTGTAAAACTAAACGCTTAAACGACTTCTTTGGCTTTTTCTCCAGTCGAGCATCGATGTCATCCAACTTTTCCTGGTCGAAACGTGTCTCTTACGATCTCTCTTTTTGTCTTCCAATGATCCCATTGTACGCAGTTTCGTCACTAGCCTGTGGGTTATTGATTTGTTTGCAACTGGAGCGAATGAAATTTTTTGGCGGAACTTCAGTTTATAGTTTTGTTCTGGCGAAAAACATGTAAAAGAGAAAGCATTTCTCTATATCAAACATTTTTCAAAGGAAATATANATATTATTTATCTATTTATTATATATTTTTTAAAAAATAACATACAGTGTTTACTTATGAATTATTTATTAAAATGTGTTGAATTGATTAATGTTTTAATATTAAATTACTGTATATAAAAAAACTGAAAATTTACTTAATGTGTAAATTAAATTTATTAAATATTTTAGTAATTTTATTTAATATTTCATAACTAAAAAGCTACTTTTCACGAATGAAATATTTCAGGATATCTATATCAGTATTTATTCATATATACATATTAAATTAAGATACATAAATTACTTGTATATATACATAATACATAAAGCAAATACGTATGTTACGTAGGCATATGATATACATAACGTATTTATAAACATGCATCTATATTTATATAAGTAGTTACCGAGCTCATAATAAAAATAAATATAGTTATGCTTGCTTGTAATATATAGAATAACAATTGAATAATAAAATAGTACAGGTAAATAGCTTTTATTTGTTTATATGCTTGAAATTCACACAATATTATGTTTATACATCTGTATATATAAAAACTACAGTTTGTCAATCACACTCTAGTATTATAGACAGAGTAAACTAAAAATTTATTCTAAGATGTATATTTACATAAAATGCCGAAGGAATCTCTAAGTAAATATTATGTTTTATACGTATATATTTATATGTATATATAGCTTTATATTTATTCAGATTTTCCTTCAGCGTTTTACTGTAAAATATATATCTTCGAATAAAATTTTAGTTTATTCTCTCAATAATACTATGGCAATATTGACAAAGTATAATAATAAGTTTTCTGTGTTAGAAAAAGTCTTTTTCAATGCTGGTTTGCATGGCCACTTTCAACAGTTTTCTCCATTTTGCTACGAAATCCTCTATTCAAAATGGGTATTAACTTGATTTCAAATCTTAGCCGTTCGACCTTACGTCATCAATCAAACAGTCAAACATTACAATTGACGTTAACATTTGGCCACATCTCCTATGGCACAGGAAATAACCTACTCCTTTTTCTTTCCTTTACCATTATTCGATCCGAGTGATTCTTGGCGGCTTCGATTCACATTTGCGAACTGATGTGAAGTATAGCTGACTGTAATGTGGACATCAGTGATTGTCTGTTCTGCGCTCTCTCAAAATGGTTAAATCCGTTATCGGAATCTTACATTTAGATATAAGAAACTTGGAAAATTCGCTTTTTTTCTTTATGAAGATTATATCTAAAAATAGTTTTTATTTATTCAGAAAAAAAACCTATATATAAAGTTAAAACTTTACTTTTGTTAAACCAATGAATTTTGCTGAAGGAATAAATTTTAACTTGAAACTTTATTCAGATAGTCTATGCAAATAGTTTTTGTTTTTAATGCTGTACAGTATATATATTTCAGCATATGTATATGTTGTATAAGCTATGTATTTAATTTATTGTATAATATGAATACTTTGCATCTTTATAGATTCATTATCGTAGTGTGCATATGCTAATCTAATATATATTGATATATAAATTTATTTTTAGGACGCAAAATTAACTTTAAATCAAATCATTTATTAGTAATATGGTAAGAATCCTGTTACAAGGAGGAATTTACATTACTTTGACATGAATACAGTTTATTATCAAAGACAATATGAGTTATCTAATACCAAGTTACATAGCAAAACTTTTTAACAAATAAATTAACATTTTAATAAAACATAAAATTGATCTGGATACGAGTCCAAGTTTACTTGCCATGTCTAATCACCAGGAACAACTATTTCCATTGCAGAGACAACCTTTCTTTAGAGGCTATGCCTCTGCACGAAGAGGCTATGCCTCTGCATAGCCTCTAAAGAAAGGTTGTCTCTGCAATGGAAATAGTTGTTCCTGGTGATTAGACATGGCAAGTAAACTTGGACTCGTATCCAGATCAATTTTATGTTTTATTAAAATGTAATTCTGCCAGCCCATTTCTACAAAAAAATAAATTAACTTTAATTCTTGTTATTAAAATTAACATTTATATGAAAAAGAAAAAAAACTAAATAAATATTTACGTTAACTTCTTCATGTTATTAAGTATCTCGCCGTCGATAAGACTAACAAATTTCAGTTGGTACTATGATACTATTAAAAATCATTAAATTGTATAACAAACGTTAATAAAATATATTATTATTAAAATGTAATATTTACATTTTATTGAATTAAAATTCCGAATCAAAAGAGTATCCATTTATAGAAATATTCCGAATGAATAAACTTATTGATAATAGTAAGTTAGGAAATCTTACTCTATATGTCAACCATTATCATTACTCATTATTCTTCATCTGTTTAAACAATGACAGTAGAAATCTCTAGAGAGTACCTGCATGTGTCAACCCTGTAATGATATCTATGGCAATTACTGACTGATTTTAGTATTGGAATTGGCGAACGAATGAATAATGAAAGGAAGGAAAGAGGTAACATATCATTGCAATGATATGATTGCTCCTTAACAATTGTAATATCAGTAATGTGAAGTTATTAGCATTACCGAAATCATTTATTACATTTCTTATAATAGTTTTCATATAAATTATGGATAACGATAACCTGGTATCAATATAATTTTAATCTTGAAACTTAATTATCGCCAAATGGTAGAATCTAATTTTAACTTTTTAATCTGTATAAGTGAGAAAATAAAATTGGTAAAGTAGAAATTCTTCGAAATATTCCCAAGATTTTCATTAAGTAACGCATCTTTAATTTATATTAATTACATTTGTGTAGTGCTTTTCTATCTTTTCTAAATGTACTACTCTAATAATATTCTTCAGAGTATTCAATCATAGATATTGAAACTCTTTCCAAACTGACATTCTTCTTATCCCATGTGACCTCAAGAACACAATAGACTTCAGATAAGCGAAGTTCTGCTCCACTTAATATTTTATTTATTTTGTTTTTAAACGAAACGTTGCATCTTTGAAACTTTTATTTTTGTTCGTTTAATCACAGATGAGAAATGGAATACCGATATCCAAACAAATGTCGCAGTTTCTGTGTAGTTTACGACAAATTTTCTTTAGCGAAATTTTAAAAGTTTTACAAAAGGATATTAAAATAATCGAAAATTGACATCTGTAGTTCTTTTTCGACATCGTTTAGCATCAATTTTTTACAAGCAAACAACTTAGTCCGTTAGATTGTGTAAAGTTACTGAAGCTTTTAGTCTTTTCGATCTGGTACCAGAACTAGACTGGCGATATCGGCTTTCCCTAAACTGTCAGTTCTCTACCTTGTCATGAGCACATCATAAATCACAGCCACTGGTCATACATCATCTTCCACTTCTTGTTGTCATCTTGTCGAGCGTGCGTTTTCCATAAGTTGAACGAGACTAGGGGTCGGATTAATTGTTCCCACGGGTCGAACGATAATGTGAAATTTAACCCTTGTTTCCAAAACTTTGAATGAAGTTTGCTAGGTCTTCTTGATGGATGCATATAGCAGATCGCTGACTCGAGCGAACCGGATGTCAATGGCAAATTTGATAATTTATCTCTCAGGAGAGAAAATGGGCCATTATCTATAAGGAATATTATCAAATCATCGTTTCTCGCAAGTGGATTTTTATTTATTTAACTTAGCAGGTGCTCTTCTTTTTCTTTCTTCTTTCTTTTTTTATAGAAGAGGGGAACTAATCCTTCATCGAAACTAAATGATAATTCCTTTAGAAACTAATATATCAATTAGGAAATACTTAACATCTATTGAAAGAAATGATTGTTTTTATACGAGAAAACGAGGAAGAAGCGAAGGGGAAAAAATAAACTTTATCTCTGAATTTCAGGCTTTTACGGCAGTTAAAGGCAATTGAATTATTATCTAATCGATAATTGATGGTGAAGCTGCTAGAAACAGGCGTGGCTCGGTTGCCATGGCAATATCGTCATATCGATTTTTTCGGACGCACGTGCCAATAACTCGCTCATCAAAACGTCATCAGTTTCATACCTATCACGTGACGCGTGGGAGTGGCATACAAATGAAATTTTGAACCGAAGACTTTTTCTTTCTTTTTTCTTTTTTTACTTCATCTACTCCTCTCTTCTCCTTATTGTTTTGACATAAAAGCGCATTATTGATATTGCTTCTAACGAAGCACTAATTTAATTTCTTGCCACTTATCCGATAGTTTGCTATCGGCAACACCAATTAACTAAAGTAGATTTCAATTTTATTTTCTTATATTTTACTTATTAGACTTAATTAGTTGGTAAAATTAGATTTTTCTATATCTTGATAAGATTAAAAATTCCCAAATTAAAAACTGTATTTAAAAACTTCCGATTTTATGTAATAAAGTGAAAAAAATTTTTATTATAAATAATTCAATATTTGATGTGTATTTATTTAGTTTAAATTTATATAATAATTAANTTACATTTTTTTAAACTAGAGTAAATATATATTCAATAATATATTTTTATTTTAAAATTTAAATTATATTTTTTCTGACTATTATAAATATTAAAATAAAATAAATAATTAATATTAATGCAAATAGTTCCTAGAGTAATGACAAAATTCTAATAATTTATTAATAAGTGGAAAATAATTTATTAATTCGTAAAATAAAAAAATAAGGCGATTTGTAGTTTAATTTTTAATTTTTTATATTTTTTGTTTTGATCTGTAACATTTATTTGTATGCCAGCCTCATGGTGTTTCTAAACCATTAACTAATTATCGATACTTTTTCCGCATGTATTGATAGGAAGTCATTAAAAAATTCGTGTAAAAAAATAAATGTCTAGGACAAAATATAGCATTTCACTCTAATTTAAACTAGTTGAAACTTTAAACAATTCGTTGCCAAGAATTAAGCAAAGTGAAGCTACTAATGCGAAAATTTTTCATTTTGTACCTCCCATCGCTTACCAAACCATTCGATGCATTGTAATGTCAACTGCTCAACATTACTCTAATTAAGAAAATGCAGTCTCGCGTTTCTTTCCCTTTTACAATCGAAAAGAAAGGAATAGCACTTCAGTCGATGACTTTCACCTTAGTTCTCAGTCTGCCCAATAGATATCTCTAGGGATGACTTTCTCTTCACTTTGACGTCACTTCGACTTCGATAATTTAAGTAAAATGTGCATAAACGTTCTGATATTTTGTTTGTAAGAAATTGAAAAAAAAAACTAAAGCTATTGTTTTCTGTCAATTCTACAGAGAAAAGGAATTTACCAAATCCATTTCGTTCTGAGCACTTCCATTTCTGAAGAAAAAAAACTAAAGTTCTTGAATTGAATTCTATAAATTCTTTATTTTCTCTTTCCTATGATTATTTTGATAAAGTTAGCTTATTTTGGAAATTTAAAAAAGTATATATAGGCTAAGTATTTCAAATATAGCCTATATGTAAGAAATATTAAGTTGAGAAGATGATCACGTAATTACCAATTACGTGATCATCTTCTCAATTTAATAATTTACATGATCTTTATCCTGAACTTTGATATTAATTCGTGTAAAACGTTTTTAAATACACTCTTAGAATTTATTTAACCCAGAGGCGTTATTTGACCTTCACATCTTATTTCATGGTGCTCTCATAAGGCGACTTGTATTGTAGGTTCAAAAGTGTGTATATTATGCTTTTATGCACAATCACGCAGGACTTCTTATAATTTAATGATAAAGTAAAATGTCAAATATATCATAAGAAAAGTGTCATAATACTTGTTCGTAAGCTGATTTTTAATTAATTTATCTGAAAAGCGAAAGAAAACAGACGCACAGATGCATAAAAGCTTATTTCTATATTACACGATTTAGATTTTATAATGCAGCACTAAAAGGCACAAAAGACTGCAGGTTCCTCCCCTCTAGTTTAACTTGTTTCTTCGTTTTATATATTTTTAAAATTATAATTTTTAGTAATGACACTAGAACAATGTTTTGAACCCTCAATATAGACCTATGTACCGAAAGAAAAAGTTTTAACAAAAATAATAAAAGTAAATTATCTTTTTATAAAATAAATTGTTAAAAAATATTTATGGTAGCTCTTGAATCAAATATTTAAATTGTTTCAATAGGAGGTATTGAAAGAATTGAAAACACACTTACACATCCAAGTATATCCATGCTTACACATACACTCATAAATAACAAACGTGTACTGTACAAGCACACAACAAACACACACAGGCATACACACGAGTGTATAACTTACACCATTCATTATATATGCATTCAGCACGCTGACACTATTTAATACAATTACAGATTTAATACAGAAAGATTTAAAATTTAAATCTGTTTAGGCCTATATAATTTATCAAAATATTTCTTAAATTTTCAATAAGTTTTTCTTCTTCAGATTAAACTTTATTTCTTGAAATAAATTTAGAAAATATAATGTATTTGAAACTAGTATATTGAAATTACATACAATATTTTAAGAGCAAAAACTCCAATTATTATAAATAAAGATATAATAATTGAAAATTATTTTTATATATTAGATTTAATTTTAAATTTAATACCTTTATATAATTAATTTATTATAAATTATTAATTAATTGCTATTATACACAACACTCATAATGAATAAAATAGTTTATATTGTGTAAATATTCAAATAAACAACTTTTATTCTATTTTAATAGAATTTAATAGAATAATATCAATAGAAACAATATGTTATATATTTTTAAAATATAGACTAAATATTTTATTCGATTCATTAAAAATTGATTCTAAATAACTTAATAACTTTATATATTTGTTTTAATATTTAATTCCATAAATTTTGAAGTTCAAATTGACAGAATTATAAGTTATTGTTTATAAGTGTTTCTTGAAACTATAGTTCTTATCCTCTAGAGATATCGAAAAAAGGAAGTATCGTTAAAACTTTCATCGTAAAGTGTAAATGAACACTAAAATGTACATTTGTTTTGTAAGAAAATTTATACTGTGAGAATAGGGAATCATACAAAAAAGTTTGTAAACTACTGCTGTAGATTCTATTTCGATAATGAGCAACACCTCACTAAATGTCGACCATCACGAAAAGAAGTAGGGTTTTTCAGGCAAGACACGATCTATAATCAATCAATATATTGAATTACTTTACAAGATGAACTCTAATAATCTTACATAAATAATAGTATAAACTTTTTGTGTGCAAACAAAGCAAAATTTTATAAATTGTTCTTTTTCTTCTTATAAATAAACATTTCTTAAATCTTGGTTAGATAAATCGAAAGCAATATTAGATATTAGAAATAAAATAAACAGAGAATTTTAATAAAGTAATGTTTATTTTGAGTTAGTAAAAGAATAATGAATACAGCATCCATTATTCAACTACTAATATAATTTTACAATTAAATCGAAAAAATTCTTACTTTAATTATTAATGGAGTTTGATAATTATATGCATTAAATCCACCTGAACAAATATAGTTTTTCAGACATTTTAATTAATTGGCATTTTATTTTTAATTTAAACAACTAATTTATTCTATTCATACTAAGATTATATACACTTAAAATAAAAATTCCGGTTTAAAAAAATATTTTTCTCTGTTTAATTTTAATTTTAATTTTTCTTTCCTTCCTCTCATAAATATTAAAAAATAAATTTTAATAAAGTAAATTCAACTTGGAAATTGTTTATAAATATTTAAGAAAAATCAACATTTGCAATTATGTTTAATATCAAATTTCTAATTAATATTTGATTTTTTTAAACTAGAGTAAATA
>NW_019384298.1:271586-357916 GCF_000671375.1 Centruroides sculpturatus | reverse complement strand
GGTGAGAACACTGTCATCACTGGTTACATTAAAAATGGTCTGTACATGCTCGATATACACGTTGTAAAACCACACAAAAACATTAGGGTGAATTTTGACAGCGTCTGATAATCTACAAGTGTACCATGAAAGGTTTGGTCATCAAAATAAACGGCATGTAAAGGATGTTTTGAAGCAAATGAACATCAACGTGGAAGGTTGCAAAGAAGAATTCTGTGATGGATGTGCTTTGGAAAAATGCCTAGACTACGTTTAAACAACGAATGAATCGTCCAACAGTTATTGGTGAATTGATCGTAGCAGATGTTAATAAACCAATGTTTACCGATTGTTTAGGAGGAGCACGTTACTACGTATGTTTGAAAGATGACTTCAACAAGTTTTGACAAATTTTTTTTTTTTGAAACATAAAAGCGAAGTATGTGATGTGACTCAGAACATGCTCAGCTAATAATTAACTTATCACTGTACATTTTTTGGTGAGATAGTTTTATTGAAAAACTAACGTTTTCGTCCTACTCTATAGGCCATCCTCAGGCTTAACGATAGAAAATAAACATTGGCGTTCCATTAAATAGAATACATAAATTAAATACAAAAATAATAATGGAAAAGCAAGTAAATAACTGAAAAAACAATTCAGATACAGATACAATACAAAACAAAGCCAGTCCTAGTGATAGAAAATGATAAATAAAAATAAATGTACTAGTTAATACTTTAGATAAACACTGTAATAAATTGTTAAAAAATATTTATGGTAGCTCTTGAATCAAATATTTAAATTGTTTCAATAGGAGGTATTGAAAGAATTGAAAACACACTTACACATCCAAGTATATCCATGCTTACACATACACTCATAAATAACAAACGTGTACTGTACAAGCACACAACAAACACACACAGGCATACACACGAGTGTATAACTTACACCATTCATTATATATGCATTCAGCACGCTGACACTATTTAATACAATTACAGATTTAATACAGAAAGATTTAAAATTTAAATCTGTTTAGGCCTATATAATTTATCAAAATATTTCTTAAATTTTCAATAAGTTTTTCTTCTTCAGATTAAACTTTATTTCTTGAAATAAATTTAGAAAATATAATGTATTTGAAACTAGTATATTGAAATTACATACAATATTTTAAGAGCAAAAACTCCAATTATTATAAATAAAAAGGGGATTCAAATTTTGCAATTTGTNTAAAAATTATTTCTCTATTTTGTACAAACAAAATAAATATATTGAAAAATATAAAAACAAAAAAAAATTATACTTTAGAAGTTAATCTAGTATCAAAAATGTCTTATTCAGCACGATACACAGTACTCAGAAAAACACACAAAAGTGCCAGTGCTGCCAGCTAAAACACACCACACCAACAAAAAAATATTGGAGTAGCCCAAGACATAGCCGAAGGTTGCAGCGCCACAGACTAGCAAAAATTTAAATTTGCCGACTGGAACACTTTTGATTGACCAGCTTTCAGATAAACAATGCTCTGCTGTATTTAAGATGTAATAATATTTTAATATGATTGCAAATTTTGAAGTTCAAATTGACAGAATTATAAGTTATTGTTTATAAGTGTTTCTTGAAACTATAGTTCTTATCCTCTAGAGATATCGAAAAAAGGAAGTATCGTTAAAACTTTCATCGTAAAGTGTAAATGAACACTAAAATGTACATTTGTTTTGTAAGAAAATTTATACTGTGAGAATAGGGAATCATACAAAAAAGTTTGTAAACTACTGCTGTAGATTCTATTTCGATAATGAGCAACACCTCACTAAATGTCGACCATCACGAAAAGAAGTAGGGTTTTTCAGGCAAGACACGATCTATAATCAATCAATATATTGAATTACTTTACAAGATGAACTCTAATAATCTTACATAAATAATAGTATAAACTTTTTGTGTGCAAACAAAGCAAAATTTTATAAATTGTTCTTTTTCTTCTTATAAATAAACATTTCTTAAATCTTGGTTAGATAAATCGAAAGCAATATTAGATATTAGAAATAAAATAAACAGAGAATTTTAATAAAGTAATGTTTATTTTGAGTTAGTAAAAGAATAATGAATACAGCATCCATTATTCAACTACTAATATAATTTTACAATTAAATCGAAAAAATTCTTACTTTAATTATTAATGGAGTTTGATAATTATATGCATTAAATCCACCTGAACAAATATAGTTTTTCAGACATTTTAATTAATTGGCATTTTATTTTTAATTTAAACAACTAATTTATTCTATTCATACTAAGATTATATACACTTAAAATAAAAATTCCGGTTTAAAAAAATATTTTTCTCTGTTTAATTTTAATTTTAATTTTTCTTTCCTTCCTCTCATAAATATTAAAAAATAAATTTTAATAAAGTAAATTCAACTTGGAAATTGTTTATAAATATTTAAGAAAANACATTTTTTTAAACTAGAGTAAATATATATTCAATAATATATTTTTATTTTAAAATTTAAATTATATTTTTTCTGACTATTATAAATATTAAAATAAAATAAATAATTAATATTAATGCAAATAGTTCCTAGAGTAATGACAAAATTCTAATAATTTATTAATAAGTGGAAAATAATTTATTAATTCGTAAAATAAAAAAATAAGGCGATTTGTAGTTTAATTTTTAATTTTTTATATTTTTTGTTTTGATCTGTAACATTTATTTGTATGCCAGCCTCATGGTGTTTCTAAACCATTAACTAATTATCGATACTTTTTCCGCATGTATTGATAGGAAGTCATTAAAAAATTCGTGTAAAAAAATAAATGTCTAGGACAAAATATAGCATTTCACTCTAATTTAAACTAGTTGAAACTTTAAACAATTCGTTGCCAAGAATTAAGCAAAGTGAAGCTACTAATGCGAAAATTTTTCATTTTGTACCTCCCATCGCTTACCAAACCATTCGATGCATTGTAATGTCAACTGCTCAACATTACTCTAATTAAGAAAATGCAGTCTCGCGTTTCTTTCCCTTTTACAATCGAAAAGAAAGGAATAGCACTTCAGTCGATGACTTTCACCTTAGTTCTCAGTCTGCCCAATAGATATCTCTAGGGATGACTTTCTCTTCACTTTGACGTCACTTCGACTTCGATAATTTAAGTAAAATGTGCATAAACGTTCTGATATTTTGTTTGTAAGAAATTGAAAAAAAAACTAAAGCTATTGTTTTCTGTCAATTCTACAGAGAAAAGGAATTTACCAAATCCATTTCGTTCTGAGCACTTCCATTTCTGAAGAAAAAAAACTAAAGTTCTTGAATTGAATTCTATAAATTCTTTATTTTCTCTTTCCTATGATTATTTTGATAAAGTTAGCTTATTTTGGAAATTTAAAAAAGTATATATAGGCATATTCATATATTCAAACGGTTAAAAATTCATTATACTTGTTTATTTAATAGATAAATTAAAGAATTTATAAAAATTAAAATATTGAAAACATTTATGTTAGGAGGATTCTGCGCGTATCTGGTTTAATAAAAACGAAAATTTTGTATTCTTTAATATATATATTTTTAAAATAGCTAAAATAAATATTTGACTATATCAATTTCACATTAAACTAAACCATATTTTGACAGGTACTATTAGATTATACGCTCTATTTGTTATTATCTTCCTTTTTTTTCTGCTTTCAGCTTCTTCCTTTTATAAGTTTTTAAAAGATGTTTTTCAGTTGACGAGTTTCTTTCCTGTTTACTACGGTGGATTGATTGATGAAGTGAAATATTTTTATACTTATTAATATTTTAATCAAAAACTGCCGTAGAGAAATAAACAAAAAATTAATGCGATAAGGCAAGAGAATATCTAAATAGGGATGCTATGAAACTTCAGTAGTTGATGTCTTTTCCATCCAACTGTTTGTCCAACGTCCATTGAAAGTTCAGTAAATCCTTATTTCAATTCCTTCATCAATCACCAAAGAGTTGGCAGGGTGTTGAAAGGGCTGTCGGTTTATCTTGCCACCTCTGTCAACTCTGGTCAGTCAGTTGTCTATTAATACTGACTCTTAGCTTGTTGTATTAATTCTAAATTTTGAAAAAAAAGACGTATCAAAGTAAATTGATAAAAAAGTTATAAATAGTTTTAATTCTATTTATTATTATTATAGTTTTATATTAATTTAGTAATTACAAGAGTGTTTAAACAATGGAATAAAAACACACAAATATTTTGCATATAATAACATTTTAATTACAAAATGTATATTCAGAAAGAATTTAATCGGTGCATTTAATTAAAAATACGAATTATCGGTAATAAATAATAATAAGACTTCATTATTAAATATTGTTTTAACGTAATTAATTTATAACTTATATATAAAATATTAATTTCATTATAATTAACTAACGTAAAGACATTTGCTTATAGATAGAGCATTAGCATTTAGTTGAATTTATACAATACTTATTAAATTTAAATAAGGAATGTAAATCAACAACTGTTTTAGAATGTGTAATTTGGAATACAATTAATTTTCTTCCTAAATAAATCTTTTCCTATCTTTGAACAGAGAATGCTCTTCGTAAGTCTTAAAGTCAGGCAAATTGATATCTGGTTAATGGCTACACTGTTCAATGCTCGAAAACATTTCATTGTCAGCTGTAGAAAGAAAGATTAACAATCCCTTTTCTTTTTCTGAGGTTAAAAGATCTAATCAAGAAAGTATAAAGTCGTGTTTCACAGTCTATATTAATTCTTTCTTAATCATTTTAACAAACAACAAGTTTAAGAATTATCTTATTCTCAACCGAAAAAAATAATTCTTCTTACATTATTTATTAAGTTAAAGTTAAGATATATTAATAAATAAAATAAACTTTGCGATATTTGTATTCGATTAGTATAGAACACAATAAGATTTTAATAAACATTTGCATAAAGATTTTTAGATATAAAAATATTTCATTTAACAATAAATATATTTATCATTTAACACGTATCAAAAATGAATTTTATTTTATTTTTTCTTTATTATTAAAGGTGGAAACGGTATCTTTTATGTAGAATGTAATGAAACAGTCTCTTAGTGAGTAATCGATTATTCTTAAATTATTTATTATTCTACATTAACGAAATTAAATATATATATTCAAATAGTTTTGTTTTTATTTATTTAATATCATTTGTTAATGGATACTCAATAAGACTTCGTTGTTATCATTCCGATCTATTGTAAACTCTTATGAAACACTTAAAGTGTGTTTAGTTTGAAAGTTTCATAATATTAATTATATATTTTTTTTATTTTGTGTACTATAATATGACGTTATTAAACAATAATTACATATTTTATGAATTATAAATAAAACAATAGTACTGTATCAAAATTTTTGTCCCTTTGAATATTATGAAATAAATAAATAATTATAATTTAAAATTTTTAATTATTTTTTTGAGGAAATCATAGGTGGTTTTGACAAATCATAAGTGAGAAAAATAAATAAATATCCTAAATCTTCTTTTTCATTTCCAAATTATAATTTTAGGATCTTTAAATTAAATTATTGAAGAAAATAAATATTTGATAGTTTTCAATTATTAAAACATATTATAAATTGAAGACTAAATACAAATAAAATTCTAAGTTTTCTTACAAACGAATTTTCTTCGTATAATGAATTTATACAAGAAAGTTTCACGATAATTAGGCTATAGAGAGATTTTTTCAACCAATTTATATATTTATAGACAAAGAAGGGCTGTATAGAAAAGATCATCTCCGCAAATATTAATTACGTTCTTGATTGTGAAGCACTTTATAATATATTTTTAAAATATTTTCTATCTTGAATTTTAATTTTTATTAGAATATTCCAATTCCATTCTGTTAATACATTATATAGAATTGCATCATTTACAATAAAGGATATTGATTTTTATATTTTAATTTTTAAAGATCAACCTATTTAAAAATACTCTAAATATAGAAAAAAAATATTATTATAATTTTTGATTTGGAATATTTTAAATTACATTTGATTTCAATTTATCATCAAAAATGCATTATTTTTGTCCGAAATTTTTCAACGACAACAACAGGAAATCTTGAAAAAGTATAAATTTATTCATTCATTCGAAAAATTCTGTATAATAATTGCAATGAAGTCATCAATAATATCAGTAAGTCGAAACCTTAACAAGTAGTCTATACAGAAGATTAGTTGGGACGAAAAAGAAACCGTTTCCATGTGTATCTGAATGAAATGCATGAAGGAATCATTGTGTCACATGAATGACAAATCACAGACTTCTTCCATCTCCCTGGTGACACATTTCTTTTTATTCTTCATTCGTACCGCCTCTCTTTGCTGGGATATAATCCAATTAACTTTTTCTGCTGAGTATATATTTATCTTTCTAAAAATATCCTTCAAATCCAAGATAAATTTCACAAAAAAATAGACAGATCGTTTTAATCTATTTGTTTTATAAAAGGCTGTAATATTTCAACTATAACCGTTTAGCATTTGTTGAATAATCCAAACATTTATATATCAATATTTCAAAATATTTTTTTTAAAATGAATTAAATTCTAAAGATTTGAAGTTTGTATAAAAAATAGAATTTTAATAAATGTATAATATTTATTATATTTACAGTATTTATAAATAAAAATGGNGAAGGAATCATTGTGTCACATGAATGACAAATCACAGACTTCTTCCATCTCCCTGGTGACACATTTCTTTTTATTCTTCATTCGTACGGCCTCTCTTTGCTGGGATATAATCCAATTAACTTTTTCTGCTGAGTATATATTTATCTTTCTAAAAATATCCTTCAAATCCAAGATAAATTTCACAAAAAAATAGACAGATCGTTTTAATCTATTTGTTTTATAAAAGGCTGTAATATTTCAACTATAACCGTTTAGCATTTGTTGAATAATCCAAACATTTATATATCAATATTTCAAAATATTTTTTTTTAAATGAATTAAATTCTAAAGATTTGAAGTTTGTATAAAAAATAGAATTTTAATAAATGTATAATATTTATTATATTTACAGTATTTATAAATAAAAATGGTCTTCGGAGATATTCTACGTAAAACAATTTAGGTGAGTAAGCTCGAAGCTATTTCGTAGTTGGAAGCTTTATACATTTGTGTTTACATATCAACTGACATGTAAAGTTCAGATAGGATTACATATGTATAATGCAAACGTTAGCAATCAAGGAAGTGATGTTACAAGTATAAAAGTCAAGAAGGATAAGTGTTAGATAAATAATAGAAAATGATTTTTATTAATTATTCAAATTAGCTGTTGAAATTCGAATTACAAAACAAAATTTTTATGATAAAAAATCGAATTAAAATTTTATTATTTTTTATAAATTTTTAAATTCTAAAATTTTGTAAGACGTTACATAAATCACCAGCTTAATCAATGACTACCTGTTAGCTTTATGGAATCATTAAATTTATCACTTAAAATTGGGAAATTTTATTTTACTTAGTACAACTTCTGTAACAGAGAAGGGGCGAGAAAAAGGGGGAAAACGATATTTTTTACTTACTATTCTTTAACGTTTCGTAAACTCATCACGTTCGCTGAAACTGAAAGTGTTGAAGACTAAATACTGAATGTTAAATCGATTCTTATCGCTAATATTGGTATGTGTAAAACATATCCGTGCACCTTTCTTTTCAATATCCCATTTTTGTAGAAAATAATGAGAGAAAAAACTTTTAAATTATAAGAACGTTAAGGAAAAGATAACGAAAAGAATATTAAGAATATAATCCAAAGACGTGATATATGTCCATCTCTTGTGCTCGTCTTACAGATGTAATTGTTTTCTCATCACATGGCATTTCAGATAGTTAACGTTACTTTTATGAGTAGCTAAGAATAATCGGAATGGCCGTATTCTGTAAAGAAACTACAATAACTATTTTGTAATCGATGGCATAAAGAAAGTTTTTCAACAATTACAATAAAGAAAAAAGTAATAGTGCTTTTTTTTTTTAAAGAATAATCAGAAAAATTTCTGAACTATCACAAAATACTTATCGACCATCTTGTAAGAAAACTTCGGCTATAAATAGTTTATATATATATATATATATATATTATTTTTCTTGGTTTAGGATTTCAAAAACTTTAGCATAAAAAGAAGTAAAATCCTTGAAAACGAATTTTTTAAATACAAACCTTCAATTTTGATTAGATATATATTCAATATAAAGAAGTTAAATTTAAGTTTCGTGCAATATTCAATTTAAAAACTTCTGAATAATTCAATAAATTTTGTTGTTGTTTTTTTTTTAGTTTGAAATTTATTCTAAAACTTATTAAAATGAATTTATTAAATTGTTCGAGAGAAATAATAACTTAGTTTCATAATTTAATATAAATTAAAATAATTTAAAAATTAATAAATTGCACTTTTAGAAATAAATCATTTTTAAAATATATATATTTTTTCATTCTTAATTAAGCTTTCCAAACAAAATTAAATTTTATTTTCCTAAAGATCTATTTAGAAAATACAAATCTTTCTTAATTCATATCACAAAAACACAAAAAAATTAAATTTTATTTTGATTTATGAAAAATTAAAAGTGTTATTTAATTATATTCAAACAAAATCTTTCATAAATAATCAAAAATAAACCTAATTTATTTCAATTAAAATTTTATAGAAATCTTTCAAATAAATATTATTTTTACTTATTACAATTAAGTCGGCTGGATGATTATATTTAATAATGTTTATTTATTACAAAAATTTAAATCACAATAATTTATTACAACAAAATTAATGAGTTTTATTAAGAAGAAATTTAATAGATTATTTTTAAAACCTCGTAAATTTTTCTATACTTATTAAATTAATTTAATTTTAAAAAATCTAATTCATAAACTAATAAATAATAATATTTTTAATAGTTTCATAGTGTTTTATTTCGAATTTAAGACTCAAATCCATGTTTAAAATTGAAATGATAATTGAATGATAATTACAACTACAATCTCGAGAAATTATTCACGAATAGAAACCTTAATAAAATATAATAGAATTAGCAGAGAATATAAAATATGAGAGGAAAATAGCGTAAAATTTTTGTTATACATTTTTGAAGAGTGAATAAGAATACAGTGAATTTAAGAAGCGAAGCGCCTGAAATTTAAGATTCACCCCAATTTTAAGTTTGAAAACATGCAAAAAAAAGTGAATTTTAATGCAGTATTTTTATTAAAAAGCTGCATTACTTTATTAAAATATTCTACCACCATTTAAAATGTGAGTTGTGCGAATATATAAAGAGTTATTCGCTACAAACGAATTCGTTAAAGAGTCAAAGTTATATACTTGTATATTCTTTTTTCCTGTTCTTACTTTACAAATACAGATGTTAATTCTAAAATCAAAAAAAAAAGTATAACGCATCAATATAAGTATTCATTTATTTAGTTGCATTATCACTCTTCTAATTGGTTTTTCAAAAATGCAGCTGCGACCAACTTCTTCAGAGTAAAGTACGAAGTAATTTTAAGTTCAAGTCTTTTTTAGTTCGAAATAATTTTGTTTCTTAATTGTGCAAATACATAGTCTATATAAAAAAGGTAAAATAAAATAAAAATATAAAGAGAAAAGCGAGTAAATCTTTTCTAAACTAAGTCTGTTTTTACGTTTAAACTTATTTATACTGGAAAATTTTACTACATCATCTGCAATTTTTATTTTCAGTATTTAATTACTTCATTATATTTAAATTATATGAATTTATTTATTAAATTCGTACATTTTTAGTGAAAAATTAGAAGTTTTAAATAGTCATTTTTAGCAAGAATGTATTGCATAAAAATAATAATTATAAGTTAATAAATTATTCAATAAATTTAAATTTTAAGCTAAAAAATTAGTTGCAAATTTTATGTTTTATTCAGAATAATTCAACATCGTGATCTTAAATTTTCTGCATCCTATTATTGTATCTCCATTGGATCGAAATTAGCAATAGAAGCCAATTCAACAGATCGTTAATGCTCTGGCACTAATGGAATCTGTAAACAACATCGAACATAACATCTCCAGTAGCTTCCTTAGATATAAAGCACGGCTTTATCCAACGACAAATAAAAGCTTACATGGTTTAAATTAAATACAGGCATATATTAAATTTAAGATAAAAAATAGAGTTAATGGATAATATCTTTATTTTTATCTTTCAAAGCTTTAGAAATTTGTTAATAACTTTTGAAGTGTACTCTATTTTAAACATTTACCATGTTTTCATTAAAGTAAATGAAGCGAAGGGTATTTACACAGAATTAAAACTTGAATTGTCTAGAATAATTATTTTAAGTACATAAATTAAAAAATTATATATTTTATATAAATTGAATATAATTTATTTCTACATATTTTTAAAAATTTTCTTACGTTTGAATGGTATTTATTGAATTTTATTCATTTTAAACACGTACAATTTTTAATATAAAATTTTACTCATTTTATCAAGACTTATTCCTCATAATTTATCAAGTTTTATATTATTTTTTCTTTATATTGAAATGTATCAGATTTCTAGACTTTTGCCTCATTTGCAATTTTTTCTTGTTATTTGTTCTTAAAAATAAATCATATATTTATCACCTCTGTAAGGATTTTTAGCCATTTTCAGTAATATTTGTCGAGAATAAATGTGAAAATTAAATTATTATATTATTCAAAAATCAAAATGAATAAGTTTAATATTTCAAAAGATTTTACCAATGACAAAGGGAAGATTAGTGTATCGATTTTAACAAATGGAGATGAAATTTTTATGTTTTTAATAAACTAAATGGATTATTTTAATTTATAACTGTTTGTACTGTACTATAAAATAAATTTATTCAATGAATTATGCCGTAAATACATTTATGTAAAACATGTATACTTTAAGTTTTCAGTTGTGTTCTAAATAATTGCAAAAGAATATTTTGATAAATTGTAATTAAATTATATATTAATTATAGCACAATAATTTTAATTTGTAAAAAAAATACTTATTAAATAAGTGAAAACATGAAAAATGAGTATTAAATATTCATTTTAGTATTTTTATTTATCAATACAAAAATGCTTTAAAATATATACTTTAGGCAGTTCCTGTTTAATTTTTAATGTTATTATTTTAAGTTTTGTTTATTTATTTTTACGACAAAGAATTAGTCTCTATATAATTGAGAATAACTAGCAAAATAACGTTTAAAAATTAGTTTCTTCTTAGAATGTATTGTGCAATTTAGCGAATTGATATTTGCATAGAGTTTGTATAAACAAAGATCAAAACTCTTTATTTTCCTTTCAGAGATATCCTCGTTTATTTTTATCTGTTTTCAGAGAATTTTTTCTGTTGAATCAGTTGCAGTTAAGCACGATTATAGTGTAAAGGATCGGAGATCGAACTTTGCTCCTGGAATAAATCTATGTATAAGTAAGTACCTAGTAAAATAAAGATTGCTGCTGCTTTTATACAACAAAATTTGTTTCTTTCAATATAAACTAAATGTTTTTTTCTTAAATTTAATTTGTATATTTTGTATTCATATAGATTTAATCTTCATTAGTATGTTATGTAGAACATGACCTTTGTTAAGAGAGTGACCCGTAGAAAATCTTATTTATTAAATAAATTATTTAATAATTATCTTGATATAATCTCAAAAAATTATTTAATAATTAATGATTTAATTCGAATATGAAAATTAATGAGATTAAGTATATATACAATGAAAGCTAAGCATAATTAATACTTTTACAATTTTTTAAATTCTGATATATGTAATTTATTTTAATTTTTTAATGTAAAATTTTAACCAACTAAATCCTATTTTTTCTAGTAGTTAAATATAAAATCATTATAAATTTTATTCAATGATAATTTGTACTACATAATAAATAAAATTTTATGAAAAAATTTTCTAATAAAATACAGTATAATGATTTTATAAATAATTATAATGAAAAATGAATTAAGCGTAATAATTTTTAATAAATTAAATTTGATTATTTATTGTAAATAATGACCCAGTTTATATAATTCTTTACGGTGCATTTAATTTACAGAAACCATTTACAATTTTAAATACTTATCTTTAAATATGTAGTTAATTAAATTAATGCAAATTGATGCAATATAATTTTTCATTTAAATCTTTTAATCCATGCTTTAATATTAGTTATATAATATTTTGTTAAGTAATTTAGTTCATTTACTGTAATAATTTGAAAACCTACTTTCAAGAAAATGAGCATTTTTACTTGAAAAATTACTCGAAAGTCGGTTTTTTAAATTTCTCAATTTTTATTAGAATTCTTGAAAACAAAACGAAAAATTCGATAAAATAATAAAATTAAACATATTTAAATTATAAAAATGAAATTAATTGATTAATTAGGAACCACAATAAGCTTGTTTGGTGCCAGTAATAGAAAGCAAGATGCCAAACTCCCTCAACCATATAGAACTTCATAAGCTGTGGAATGAAAGTTGACCTAGTTGGCAACAAACAAAATGATGTCCTAGTTCACTGACACGAAGTGGACATTGGTGTCGCCACATCTCGAAGCCCCTAAAGCTAATCCATTTTGACACTGACATCTATTGGCTAGGGGACAGTTATTATCCCATGTGGCAGGTATTGCTTTCGGCTTCAATGACAGATCATTTTCTCCATCATTGTCTTTTGCAGTGTCTTGGCTGATGTGATCTAGAAAGCACATTTATGTGTTATCCTGTCAAAAGATCGGTTTAATTGTACTTATTTCGTTATATTAAAACATACAGTGCCCTCGAGCTGACGTTGAAGATATTCGTGAAAATGTCAATTAGTTCTCTGCTTAATAAAGAAAATGGAACGTGATAATGTTAAGTATGAAATGATCATTTTTTTTCTAATAAATTTTAAATGTCTTTTGAATTATTCTTAACAAATCGACCATCTCGAATTATACAGTATCTTGTTAGGAATTACTCATTATTATTAAATAATTAATGTAATCTTTTAAACATAACTTCGAATTTATAACATATGCATGTATTTATGCTTTCTTGTATGTAATAAATTAAAAATTTCGACATTGTAAGATTCTTCTAGATTCCAAAAGATTCAATATAATGATTTATTTCTATATTTTTAAGATTATTTTCAAAATTATAATAACAACCCCAACTAATACTATTTCATAATTGTTAGATGCTGATTTAAACTTAGTTTCTATAAAACTTTTTAATATTTGACATAAATAATATATTAAACAACTAAAGTAATTTTTCACATTAAAAATGTTTGCTTTATTCAAGAAATTCTAATGGAACAAAACGAAATTTTCTTAAATGTGTAAATTTAGCCTATAAAATGGAACCTACAAAAATGCTTCTCACAAAAATGATTATTATGTCATGACAAGTTATCTGAATACTCACTTTAATGATATGGTGCATAAAAGTGCAATTTTTATCTTTGACAGGAAAATATAACCCGAATACAAAATTGGTTGCTGTCACTCATTAAATTTTCAGATCTGAACTAAATTTAGTGTGGCGGTACTTCCCGATCCATTTTGCCTTCTCACTAAATTTAATCATTCAACTTACACTTCCGTCCATGTTGTAATGGCAGATCTAAATCTTTAGTTGACTGTAGCAGCTTATATTAACTTTTTCACGTATTTTCTATTCTCAATATATTTTCTACTTTAAAAATTTTATAAGAGCTCACCTTCATTTCGATTTGTATCATACAATCGTTATTATAATAAAAAATATAATAGTATATTCATCGAGAAAACCAATAAATATGTCATTAAATCCTTAATAAAACTCTTATTATTGCATATTTTAATATATTTAATGTATTTAAAGAATGAAAATTAAACATAAAAATGGTCAAACTTTTAAAATAATTACTTATGTAGCTGAGTATAAGATAGTTCCGAACAAATTTTGCGATCAAATTTCATTGATAGAAACCAGAAAAGTAATGAAAGTATAAGAATATCAGCAAATGGAGCAGATATATTCTTTGAAGAGTCATATTACTTAAGAGGTAAGATAGTGACAATATCCATGAAACATTCAACAGTAGAGCTGAAGAACATGCTCTTACATCTATATAAAATTGATTTTAGTTATGTACATATTAACGTTACAAACATTATTAAATGTCTAGAACTCGTCTAGACTTTTTCTTATTCGTCATTAAAATATATTAGTCTTGAAAAAATTATAATTATGCCAAAAAATATAAACTAATTATAAAATTTCAGTCGAAATGATGGTTATTAAGGTTTGAACCGGTGTTTGGAGTAAAATGGGATATTTTTATCATACCGCAACCTAAGCAATTATGTAATATTGAGTTTTTTGAGTGTTTTCAAGTACTTCGTTAAATAAAGTTTTTGATGTCAAAATTCATAAAGAAATAACGAAAAAAATTCAATCTATTTGGAAGCCATTACTATACACTAATTAAGTGAGGGGAGGTAATGAAGACCGAGAAAATAGCAAACTCTGGAGGATGTGACTGGTGGAGTAAATGATCGCCTAGGGATGAACTCTGATCTCTGTAGACATCCACAGACAAAATTATTGCTTCCAGCATAAAGAGAGATGTTATAATTAAAGTTATCGAATTTTTCGAAAATTCTCTTTGGTCCTATAAAGGGTTGTTTAACAGTCGAAACAAGAAAAAAGAAATCTTGGATAAACATTAATACTATTCCATATAGAATATACATATGTATCAATACTCTGTTTCAACATAAATATCATTATTTCTCAAAGCTAGACTTAGGCTAATTCTGTCTTTACATCATTATCATCTTTAAATATTTTAAAAAACCTTAATATATAATAATTACGTTAAGATTACAATGTAATTATCAAACTTAAACAATTTATTAACTGTTAACGAGCAAAAAATCCGCTATTGTTGAGAATCAGATATTCTTTCATTGATTTGAAATGGCATACTTTTGTTTGCTTCAGGAATTGGTACCATTTAAATGACCTAGAATCATTTAAAAGAATATCAATCGGTGAAACAATGAACCAGTTAAATTCAATAGTTCAGTATTGTTTAATTGAATATCAATTTATTGTTATTTAAGAGAAAAATCTTCGATTTATAAATAAATTTAATATCGATTTCACAAAAGGTTACGCGTTCAATTGCAATAAAGGGGAGGAAAGAGCAATAGTCCGACGAGAAGACAAATAACATAGTAGTAGATAATGTTTATGATGTTTTCAAATGGCAGGACAGATGTCTTACAAGAGCAAGAGCGGAAGAACATCGACCATATCACAACTCCGCCTTGGACTAAAAGGACTCCGAAATCCATCGACACCGCCCAAATCCTGTTCCTCTTATGACAATCATTCCCATTGCAGGTGAGCCTTCTAACTACTTCCTGACTGTTCTTCCGCGTCAAATGGGTAATTATCCGTGGCCAATTTACTAAACCCACTCTATTATTGACGTTCTTTTGCTATTTGTTTTTTTCCCTTAGGTCTATTAGTCTGCGTTTCGAATTGTTTCGTTCTCATTTCAATAGATCGAACTACAGAAAAGATTCAACAAAGAATTCAATTTTAAAAAATATAGGCCTATAAATATAACTTATTTGTAAATCTTTTCAATAATAAAATTTTATAATTTTGCAAAATTCTATTTTTATAAAATTTCGTCTTTTAGTGACAGTTTCCTACTTCTCTGCAACTTTATGGATTTTAATATTTAAAGGCCATTTCCATTTCTTAAATTATTAATATGTAGCTAATGTTATAGAAAACATAGAAATAAAAATGTGAGAAGAATAAAATTCGTAAAATTAAAGTAAAAAATGCTTTGAAAAGTTGTATAATTTAATATTTAATATCCTAATTTTAGAAAGTCATATATTAGACTCGCATTTAGAAAGTTAAAACACGTTAAAAACACTGAAATTTTTAAAATAATACTCACTTACAGGTTTATATTGTTTAAAGTTTCTTTGTTTTTTAAAAAAATTAATTTCAAATCAAACTATTTTTATAAATAAAATTTTGATATTTTATACTTTTTCTTCTATTTTTTTCATATAAGATGTTTTAAACATAGGGGGAAAAAGATCTAAAAAGGAAAGCGGATTCTTCAGTTGGTTGCAATTTGATAGTTCTATTTTTTTTTCCTTTTTTTGTAACTAAACCGAATTTTTTGATTAAATGTTCCTGGTACATCTGGTATAATTGAATCAATCTAGTTTGTCTAGTAAGAGTTCACGTGCTGTTAAATTCTTTTCGGTTCTGGATATTTTCAAAAATATTTTTACTATTTAAAGTAAAATACTTTCCGAAAAATAATTGAAAGATTTCGAAAAACTTTTCTCGCATATTTAAAAGTTATTATTGTTAATTTTGTTTTGTTTCCTCCCTTGTTCTTTTATTACTTTTCATTGATTAAATTTTTCTTAAAAAATTATTATTTGATAAATACAAAATTTAAATATCAAGAACTAATTATTAGATTTCATTTTTATAAAAGTATTTTTATTAAACGAAATGAAATTGCACCGCAAAGTTATAATGATTAATTGCTTTTGATAAATGATAAAGTGCTAAAGAAGGTTTTTGAGTTCGACTTCGAAATCTTTTTTTTTTATTTTTTTAAAATTTTTTTCTCCCCTCCTTCAACGAACGTTAATTACCGTACTTCTAGAACCGACGTCAAAATCCCAAAAGGATTTTTTCTCGTTATTAAACTGTATTTCACTAAAGAAAATTAAGTCTGTTACCCTTGATAAAATTAATTATTGGGAATTCAACTTGTCTCGACTATTATATTCTATTCTTCGAATAAAATAAAAAATTAAAACTAAAAAAAAAAAATTAAGTTTTTATCTTAAAATGAAAAGTTTGCACTCAATCTTTTTCCTCTTTTATCTTTTGAGAAAATAAATGAAGAGGAAAAGTTTTCGTTTAGAATTTTCTTATTATTTTTACGTTTTCAAACATTAATTTTCTGATTTATACAAATTCTTCGGAACTTAAATACCCGCATCAAGATTCAATCTTTTTGGCATTGTATAGCGATGAATGTGACAGCGTTACTCTCAGACAGTTAATGCGACTCGATAGGAGAATCGGGATTCGAACAATAGAGTAGAGGAGTACTGGATGATGGGATAAATAAGCTTGTACCCACACAACTCTTCAGTGGACTGTCGACGATAGTGTCGGTTTTTCTGGCAGCAGAGTCAGTCTGCTATTGTAATACCATCAATGTCTGCAAAACGACAGCTTTTTCTGACATCTTTGGTAGTTTTTCTGTACTTCTATGTAACTGGTGATGTCTCTACAAAGACTACAATAATATGAGTAAAAAGTTATTTATTCTATGTACATGTACTATACGAAACAAAAAAGATTAAAAAGTTATAACTTCAACATCCACCTGAAAATAGATTTTTAAAAAATTAAAGAATGTGACTGAATATTAAATCATTATAAAACTTAATATATATTTAGAATAACATTAAAGTGTTTTATTCTATATTAAAACTGTAAAATAAAACTTTCAAGCTTAAATTGTTGCCTAAAGCTTAACTCAATATGATATTTAGCATAAATCATATATGGTCGAGTACCTCATTCGATCATAATTTACGAAATTGACGTTACAATAAATAAGAATTTTTTGAAAAATATCATAAACCCGAAATGATAAATTAAAAGATATAAATAATCTTTTATTTTATTTTATTTTTAATAATAAACGCATTTTATCATTTACACTTAATTAATTAGGATGAAAAGAACGAGTAAAGCTGTTCCTCGGTTTTTATTGAAAATCACTTCAAAGTATTGTTGATATTTGAATTGATTTTTGTTAAAACTGTTAGTTTGATAAATTTAGTTGATGATAGGTTAGATTTATTGGTTCTTGCTGCATTCTCAGTGATTGTTGTTTGCTTATAAATGTTGTTTACCTACGAAACTACTTTATGAGAATGTTTCCTACGATCATGAATCAATGCAATTGAAATAGCAATTGTTTAGTAAATATCATAGTTTGATTTTTGTTTATCTTTAGTTCGAGTTTTTCCCCCTAAAGCATATAAAATCAATTAATGTTGACAAAGTTTGATAACTTTTCTCTTTATAATTAACCGTATTTATTAAAGAAGCGGCTAGTTTTAGAAAACACATGATGAACCATTAGTCAAGAAAATTTAGCTGCAATTACTTAGATGTAAATTAACAATTTTAATTAATGAATGTCAAAATTTTGAAAAATGATTATCTTGTTTACGTCTTCTATTAATAACTTAAACAATATTCATGCTTGTAAATATAAATAATATTTAAACAAATATTTATTTAAGTAAATATTTAAATTTTACTCAGTTATCTTTAAAAAATTAAAATAATGTTTAGTGAAAATGAATTTAAATTTACATTCATATTTTTATTAAGAAACTTTATAATAGTACTTTATTTATAAAATAATAATAAATTTGTTTGTTTTTTAATGAAAATTTAGATTTTTTGCTTGTATATGAGTTTATTTTATTGGAGTATTGGTTTGCTTTTGTTGACCTAAACACGAAATAGTTGAACTTCAATCCTTTTATCAAAGTTGAAAAGAGGAACGAGTATTCATTGACTATTTTTAATAGACTATAATCTAAAACCATTGTTGACCATCATATAAAATTTGAGCTCGATCGAATCTTTTTTTACGAAACTTATTGTGTTCGAGACAGATAATTCAATAGATTAAATTCTCAATAGGTCTTTCAACATATTTTGAAAAGATTCGTTGGATCATATCTGATTTCAAAATAAAATTTGAGCCAGATCGGGCATCTCTACCAAGCTTTATCGACCAATAGTCAACACACATTGGACCAGAAAGCCATTTTCAATGGAATAAAATCTGTTTATTCTTATCTTATCCAAAATTTGAGTTTATTACTCTCAATAATTTAAGATCCACTTCTTAAATGGTTACATAAAATATAAAGTATGTTTTCTGTAGCAAAGTTTAATTCATTTGCAATTTTTTCTTGTTATTTGTTCTTAAAAATAAATCATATATTTATCACCTCTGTAAGGATTTTTAGCCATTTTCAGTAATATTTGTCGAGAATAAATGTGAAAATTAAATTATTATATTATTCAAAAATCAAAATGAATAAGTTTAATATTTCAAAAGATTTTACCAATGACAAAGGGAAGATTAGTGTATCGATTTTAACAAATGGAGATGAAATTTTTATGTTTTTAATAAACTAAATGGATTATTTTAATTTATAACTGTTTGTACTGTACTATAAAATAAATTTATTCAATGAATTATGCCGTAAATACATTTATGTAAAACATGTATACTTTAAGTTTTCAGTTGTGTTCTAAATAATTGCAAAAGAATATTTTGATAAATTGTAATTAAATTATATATTAATTATAGCACAATAATTTTAATTTGTAAAAAAAATACTTATTAAATAAGTGAAAACATGAAAAATGAGTATTAAATATTCATTTTAGTATTTTTATTTATCAATACAAAAATGCTTTAAAATATATACTTTAGGCAGTTCCTGTTTAATTTTTAATGTTATTATTTTAAGTTTTGTTTATTTATTTTTACGACAAAGAATTAGTCTCTATATAATTGAGAATAACTAGCAAAATAACGTTTAAAAATTAGTTTCTTCTTAGAATGTATTGTGCAATTTAGCGAATTGATATTTGCATAGAGTTTGTATAAACAAAGATCAAAACTCTTTATTTTCCTTTCAGAGATATCCTCGTTTATTTTTATCTGTTTTCAGAGAATTTTTTCTGTTGAATCAGTTGCAGTTAAGCACGATTATAGTGTAAAGGATCGGAGATCGAACTTTGCTCCTGGAATAAATCTATGTATAAGTAAGTACCTAGTAAAATAAAGATTGCTGCTGCTTTTATACAACAAAATTTGTTTCTTTCAATATAAACTAAATGTTTTTTTCTTAAATTTAATTTGTATATTTTGTATTCATATAGATTTAATCTTCATTAGTATGTTATGTAGAANTAATTATTATTTTAAAAAATATATTATGAATTTACCACTAAAAATATTTGAAAATTCATTCATATGGTAATGTAAAAATATTCAAATTGAAAGTTTTTGAAGTAACTTTAAAACAGTTTTATTTTTCTTTCGTTTTACTTAGCGAACTTTCATGTTTTGCTTATTCTGTATGTATTCAAAAGAATAAATTACATATATCAAAACATTTATGAGAAACTTGTAAATGGTTTTTTAAAATACGTTGAAGTAAAATTATTTTAACAATTACAATAAAACCAAATGTTTTATTTGTACTTCATTTGTACTTGTATTTTAAAGCATTTACAAGAGATAAAAAATAGAATAAAATTATTTTTAGTTGTAATAATTTACTGCAATTTTAAAGATTTTATTTTTAAAATCATCTGAAGTATAAAAAAAAATTTAGTTTTAAGCAAAAAGTGCATGGATTTTTAAGGAATTTGCAATGCTATATTCTAATAAATATGAATTTTACGATTAAATCTTTAATAATTCAGTTATGTTTAAATAAATATAGAATCTTAAGTAGTAACTGATATATTAAGATATTTGAACAAACATTTGAGAAGAAGAGAAAAATTTAATTATTCACATATTAATTATATATTTGATTTTTTTTAAAAGAAAGCTTGGTAATAAATCTGAAATCAAAACCGTTTTTAATTATTAATTTTCTGTTAAACTACTTTTAAAAATATTTGTTTTCTTTGGACAAGTGATTTAAATGTTATAATAATTTATAGATTCCTCGATTGCAAGAAAGATTATTTAATTAAAAAACAAAAAGTATTATTATATTTTTGGTATGTTACGTTTATCATTATATCATCACTGTATATATTTTAAGAAAATAAAATTAAAAAGCAAAATAACTATAAAACAATTATGTTTTGTAATCACAATGCCGGGCTGCAATTTTTAATCATATTTTTAATTTATTTAATTTAAATTATATGTTCTCTACCTGAAATTACTAGCGTCTTGCCCCTGTATATCATACTTTTCCTGTTATCAATAGAGTCGTGCCTGTCATCTGTCTAACTCCTTTCAGGTGGAAAATTTTGAATTGATCTAACGTGACTTCTAGCCCATATCGGGACTTCCTGTATCTAACCTTTCCATATTTAGTCTCGACTTACATCTATCTGACATTGTTCTTCAGATTAGGAAAAGACAGACAGACGGACGACAGTGAGAATTTATAGTTCTACAATTTTTTTTCAAATTGCAGCCTAATAAGCTAAACGTAAGGTTAAAAAATAAGTGAAGATACTGTATAATAACTAAATAGATAATTTATTTTCAGGATTTATTAATTAGCGAAAGAATTAAAAGTAAAAATACAAGAAATACAGATTAAATCTGCATGTTCTTAAAAAATTAATTTTAAAAATACTTACTTCACATGTGTTTTTATAATTTTAAAGCTTATTAAAATGTAATTTAAATACAGTTTTTTTAAAAAAAATTTTATAGCAAACTATTAAAATTTCTAAAAATGTATAATAAAAATAAAAGCTAGAAAGTTTGAACACGCTAAAGGATAAATTTTAAAGTAGTTAGCTTTAAATAGCATCTTTGAATTATTAGACATACAAATTATAAAAGTAACTGTATCATAAAGTATAGTCGTAGTAAGTGAAGAATTCTAATGAACCTTCACCATTGTTAATTCATGAGAGGCAATGAAATTGTGAAAGTATTCCCATAAAACTTAAAGTATTTCTGCATACAAACTAGAGGAGTTAAAGAAAAAGTTAATTCCAAAAGATATATTTCTTATATGAAATGTAACAGTGGAATTATAATTTTTAGACTCAACCTCGCATATGGGGAGGAGTAGAAGCTGGAATCATATATCCACATTGATGGAGAAGAATAAAAAAAAATAATAATAATAAATGCGAAGCAATAAGAGGCGATAGTAAGCAAGGTTCGCATGTTGTCGCTCCCATCTGAACCCTTAGGCTAGAGTAATAACTGTGTAATCACAATCTACCCTCTAGGGAGAATGAAGTTATCATCTACGGAGTTTTCTTCTTTGTAATAAAGAAATAGAAAGTTTTTGTTTTTTACAAAAATCTTTACTTCGGGGATTATATTATCATTATTATTCATTTTATGAGTTAATAATTTAAAATTTAATTTGCTACTCTAATAAAATGGAAAAAGGAAAAATAAAATAAATAGGTCATATATCAATCATTTGAAAATTATCCAAATAAACGTAATATCCTTAGAGAAAACATTTATAAAAAAATAATAAAAAATTTAAAAATTAATAAATGCTCATATACTCTAGAAATATTAAAGGTTATTAAGTTTATTATTATTGTAAGATTGAAATCGAACTTAGACTTAATCACGGATTTTTGTATGATGTTACTATCATTTATCATCAATTTATATATAAATTCAAGCTTTCTTTAGCCGATTGCGATGGTATCTACATTTTTAAGACTGTTATAATGAATGCAATTCTAAGTTTTTATATCTACATTACATAAAATATAATAAATTCCTCTATATTTTTAATGTATGATTTAATTCTGAATGACAATCGTTTAAGGAAAAAAGTATTAACAGAATGTTTTGACATCCTTCAAACATCTGATTTCTGACACGATAGAAATCACGTTCGTGCTGCTCCTTCGTGATGTTAGAAACATTGGCAGAGAAACAGTAGTTCGAGGCAAACAAGAGAAACATTCTCTATAATGCACGCTATAATTTTTACCCCTTGACATACGCTTCTCTGTCAATGTTCACTGTTTTACGAAAAAGCTAAAGAGGTCATTTTTTGGCTGGATAAAAAATAAACAAAATAATAAAAAAATAAAATCGATTATCTATAAATTTTTTTAAACAATTTTGTAATGATTTTTGAATAAATATAATATCAATCTTTGTTTTCAACAAGTTAAAAAAAATTTTTAAAAATGAACGTAAAATAATTTTTCTAAACATGAAAATTTTGCGAAAACATGAAATTTCATAAAATTATAAACTTTTTTCTATATAAATTTCCATAAATATAAAAACTGATATAAGTTTTGCAGATTTGAAAGTAATACATTACCATTTTTTTAAAATTAATGTAAATAATAGATTTATCTTTATATAGAAAGAGAGATAGACAAATATATAGAAAAACGATAGCTATTAGAAATTCGACAAATTTGGTATTTTTGGAAAACTGAGAATGTCCGATATTTGAAATAATCTTTCGTTTTTCGATACGCTTCATCTTCATGACAAAATTCGACATCTCTTGGCATACAAAATCAACAAAAACAAATCATATCGATTACAAATAATCGAAACATTAGACACAAATATACTTTGTAGAAAAGAATTCTTTATCATAAAATAATGAAGAAGGACTTCTAACTATATTTTTTATTTAATGACTTTTTCCCATTTTTCTCTGGAAATCGCCAATTCTTGAAGAATCTCTTTATTACAGACCTTTGATAAATATTTGATTTTGTTAACTTCATAAATATTAATAAAGCAATTCTTCTTTTATGTTATTTTAAAAGTAACAATGATCATATAAAAGATATACACTGAGTTTTATCCTATTGTATATCACCAGTTCTTTATCGTTGCTGTTTTGAAGGAGAGAATTGCTTTTTAGATTGAGACTAGATTTCAAAAAGTGAGAAGATCCCAACATCACAAAATCTTTATTTTCAAATATCTCGAAAATTGTCGAAATAGCCTAAATTCGAAAAAAGATATTTCCGTTTTCAAAAGAAAGAATTTTTTCTTCGCATTCTTTATTATGAAACTTGGATGTACATTTTGAATATATCGCATTTCATGCGAAGCCGTAAATTACAATAATATAAAGAATTTTATAGAACTTTAAATAAAATTCTAAAGTAGAACTCGAGTTAGTTTCCGTTTAAAATACCATGTATAGATGTAATTTTTTCTTACATTTTTATTGTGATTTTCTTACATTTTATTGCGATATTCGTACAGTACACATGCATCATTTACGATAAATGTATATTATATGAACGATATATTATTTAATGTTATATATACTATATATTAATAAACATTCTAAGTCAATACAATTCTATAATACTTATCAATTTTATGTTTTATGGATTCTTTACTTGACTTTATTTTAAATTAAGTGTATAATTCGTATGATGTAAAAATTAGTCTTATAGATCGAATAATCTTTAGTTATATCGGTTATAATTAATTAAGAGGATCTATTAAATATTTATTTTTGTATATATTTAAGGATCGTTCATAAATTATGTAGCACTATTTTTATACTTTTCAACTATCATCCTATCCCGTATAACGCTCTGTTGCACATACCTACCCCGAAAATTCGCATATCTTCGATCTTAACTGAATCCTTAATTGTACTAAGGAGTAATGTACGGAACGTTACATTATTTTATTAATTACATGTATAACGTACACAGCAGTATCACAAACAGTTTGGTTCTCTAAGCAACGATTCAGAAACAAAAATGAATCGTTCTGTTCATACCCAAAACTTCAGATCCCAGCATTATGTAACGTTTTTGTAACCTCGCTCTTTCGTAACGTATCGTAACTATTACCTGCATACTCGCTCACCCTATCTGCGTTACTCCTTATATGTTAAATAATTCATATAATTAGCATAAACTATCGAAAGTTATAAATTAAAAATATCCGTTTAAAATGTTTTACTAAGGTAATTTTATTAGTTATTATTCAGTTTTATAAATAATGGATAAGTCTACATTTATTTACCAACTTACTTCAGTGATATTAATAAATAAGCAAGTTTTTCTTCAATGCTAAAAGTAGCAAATCAAAGTACATTTACCAGAATTGCATTTCATTAAATGGAGTGAACAATTGCTAAATTGAAGTAAAAATAGTCTTTCTTTAATATATTCCTAATAAAAAAAAACGTGCAGTTTTGAAGTATACAAATCAAACTAGAGGAAAGTGACTAGTGAAAGTGTTTCTTTAAAATAGATTTAAGAGTGTGGGATGTTGTAACATGTTTTAACCAAAATTCTATTGAGTTTTCAATGAATATACAAATCTTGTTTACAAATTTCCTAAGCAGTTATTGAATATAGAAATAATTTAAAATGTTACTTCTTTAAAAATATTATATAAAATATAAAAAGTAAACGTATAATTTAATCAATTTAAATTTCATAAATTTTAAAGAAAATTTTATAAGATAAAGATGAAAATACAATAAACAATACCTAATATAATGCCTACATTTCAGCTATTAAATGTGTATTAACTATGAACACTTCATAATTAAGTCTTATTATTATAAGGCTTAATTAATTAAAAATTGATTTTGTAAAGTAATTCCATAAAAATACATTAAATAGATTTAAAATTTTAATCGAAATATATATATAAAATTTAAAGAAGACCATTAGTTTATTAGATACTTTATCAAACACAAAGTAACATCCCTTTCATAAAACTTTAAAGAAAATAGCATTAACGACTCTATGTATTATCATAAATTTCTTAGCAAAGAAAAATAAAAGAAAATTGAATTAGTTTTAGTATTTTGAGCTTCGTGAAAATAATGAATAGCCATTATATTGGATATACATTAACAATAATGACTACACTCTGATTTAGCAATTAAGTGACAATTATTCTGATTTACAGGTTACTAATTTCGTAATATTACTTTTCTTTATACGTTATTTGTTAAAGTAAGTAGGATACAGAAATCTGCATCATTTTCATCTCTTATATAATATCGCTTTTAATGACTAAACTAATAAAAATTAACCTAGATACATTTCTTCATTTGATAATTAATATACCTTTTTTATATATTTTTTTCCTTATTAAGCTTAAATTTCATTAAAACAGCTGACAGAAATGTTCTCTATTATAAAATATTCAGATACCAAGCACACGAATAGCCTATAAATCCCTGAGCACAATAGACATTTTTAAATGGCATTTAAAACCATTACATTTTTTATTAGTTGATAAAAGATGGTTTTAAAAATTTATAACATTTTTTTTTTTCTTTCTTTTTTTATTTTACTCGAGATATGTGTTGTATTTTGTGAAAGAAAGTCCGATGGGAAGAGTAGAATCGCTTATTCTTGTTAGTGCGATTGTAACCCGATTACCTGGACAAAAGTTTCCAAAACAAACGGACCAAAGATTTCCAATGGACAATCCCATCCCTTGATAATTTTATAAGAAAGAAATCGCATCTCTATTTTCCGCTTAATTGAACGAAAAGAGATTTGTTGGTTGAAACTTAGATGTCAGCAGGCCGACGATATTGTTGAAAATTCAATTTAAAGAAACTACCATTTTTAAAAATTAATTTTATTAATCTTAAAAGATATAATTCCAATGGGAACTTTAATTATAAATAAAATCAATTTATTGGTAGCATGAGGCATTATTACATATATAAAAATTGAAAACGTTATAAGAACTTGATATGTTTCAATATAATAAAATTAAAGTAATTCTCAGGAATATCGGTTTCGTTTATCTGTATATCAGGCTTATATAGTATTAAATTTTAATAAAAAATTAAATAAGTAACACAAAATTTTTCTAATACAAATTTTATATTTAACTCAAAAACTTAATTAAAAAATGTATTTTATTTCTGTAATCAGAATGAAGAGGTTTTAATTATTAATATAAATATTAATTAAATAAATATATTTAATACTAAATTAATATTAATATGTACGTATAAATATTTGAAATAATATTAAAATAATATTTTTAAACATTTACAAAATTTTATAAAATAAATATTATTTAATTGTTTATAAATATTNTGTTTATAAATATTTAAAGAATTTGGCGATAAAAACAATTTATTTAGAAGTAGTCTATTATTTATTAATAATTTAATTTAATTGGTTGTTTATATGTAAAATTTATAGTCTAGAATAATTTGTAGATTAGGAAATTTGTAATCTAGAATCATTTTTATTGATTCACCTTAAATGAATGGTAATATATTTAACATACAACCTGAGATAATTATAAATCTTATACTCGATGTCTATTTTAAGAAGCTTTGTAATAACCATTTCTCATGTAAAAGCGAATCGTTTCTAGTTAATTTTGCATAGATTTTTTATCTTAATCATTTATTATAGAAAATAAATTGAAGATGTTGGATAGAAATGTTGAAATTTTCGAAACAGAACAATATAAAGTGAAAAGATTTTCTAACTGAGACATCAAAATCTAGCTATCGGGAAAGACGTCAATGATCTCAGGAGTAATGAGACAGAAAGAAAAGATAAAATAGTTACAGAAATAAAAGTTCTTCAATCAGTTCAGTTCTTCTGATAAGTTTACATCACTGCAAGTTTCTAAAAAGTGGATGATCTTTAATGCTTTGTAATGATTTATTGGATAAAATTTATATGAGTACTAAAAAAATCAATTTAAGGTAAGTATAGCTTTAATTTAACATTTATTTTTTTATTATAAATTAATTTATTTTAGATTTGAAAATATTAAACCTTTAAAGAATTTTAAATTCTATATAAAATATTTCTTTTATAAATGAAAAAAAATAAATAAATATTTTGTAGTTATACATTTTTACAAATAGTGAATGGAAATCTAATAATTGTTTATACAAATATTTTACGATAATAAGATTTTCTACAAGTGAATTTCTACAGGTCGAACAACCAGTGTTACTTGAAAACTTTGTAATCTGAAACCGTGTTAGAATTTCTTTCTTGATATATATTGGCTTGGCGTGTTTGTTCTAAGAGCATCTTTCACGACACTCATGGGAACGAAAGCAAAAAAAAATTAGCTGTTATCCTCTGGAGAATTTCGAGATTCTGTGGACAACATAAGGCGAATTTTGGTCGTTCTTCTCATATTCGGTGTCTTGGAAAATTACTCATCTGCCTTAGTTTCTTGTCACGTATCAAATTCGTGAGTGAATTGCACAATAACATCTGTTGTCATTTAAAAATTATAATAAAATTATTAAAAGATTTCTTTGTAACGTTCTTCGGTAAAAATTATATTCTTATAATCATTAATAATATTCATAACTAGATTAATAAATTAGGATAAAATATAAATTAAATGAGCTTATAAAAATTAAATTTATTGAGATTTAAGTAAGTTAATATTCCTGTTTCATTTTAATAGAATTTTAAACTTTATAATCGTCTTTTTCGAGTAAAATACGATATTAAAAAATTAAAATTTCTTTTTATACTTGAAAATTTCATTAACTTTGCATTTTTTAAACGTTATATAATAGAATTTTTAAGATAGATCTGCTAAAGAGGAAAAAATATTTGCGAAAATCAATGATTTTAAATCTATCGATAATAAAAACTCTTAAAATCATGCTGGATTTCACACTTTATAAAACATTCATCATTCCATTAGGTACACTTTTTAAAATGCCATTTTCAATTTATCAACTCACAAATTTTGTTTTAATGAAAAACAATAAAGTCGATAAAGTTCAAACAAAAAACCTTCACTGCCTTCAATGTCGATCCTAACAATTCGTTGATCTTATCATGCAGTCAACTTTCAGAAATAATTCGTTCAATCTTAACTTTTTCTCCAACATTGGGTAAAAAACAGTTCTTTAGTTAACTTATAATATTTCTAATTCGCTAAAAATTTTAAATCTTTAAAATGACAATTATTTAATTTACAATACGTCAGTAAAACAATTTATCCATAATGTAGTTAAACGTCAACTTAAGTTTATTGATGTTGATATAATTTATTAAATGTTAATTAAATACAGAAGAATATTGTAATTATTTTATATAATTTTAATAACAATTTTATTGAATATAATGGAATATAATGTGTTTGCACTTAAACTTATTAAGAAAATTGAAATTATTACGCTTGATAATTAATAATTTAAAATTCTATAATGAAATTAAATTTTGCAATTTTTTATGTAATCTTATCTTTGAAATTTAGTAAAGTTTTATTGTTACATAAATAAAATATATATTAAAGTGTTTTTGAAAAAAAAAATGAAAATTGAATTCTGTAAGTTATATATGTGAGATAGTTTGGAAGTGGTGAAGTGCATTCTCTTGGTGCTCTTTTCCAAGTAAATATTTAGGAGGAACGACACTGTACGTCAGTTTCGGCTCTCAGAAACCTCGCAATTGATCTGTGCAGATGCCTGAAGGCCATATAAAGATTCTGTTCCCTTGAACTGTGCGTAAGACCGCGAGAGACCCGAAAATCCCAATGGGAATTGAGACAACTTAGTTTGTTAGAAGGTCTGAGTCAATAAAAATTGGCCTTTATAAATAGAAAAAGGTTGGATTTGTATAACAAATTTTGAAATAAAATGAAGAAAAATCATTTAAATTCAAACATCTTTTCTTTGTAAAATGGAAACTTATTACGTGTAATGTGCACAAATTAGTTGTAATTGGCAAATTTATATATTTTCTTAAGTCTCAGCTGCAAATTTAGGTAGCAGATGTCATTGGGAGTAATCTGTCCTTACGCAAACATAGTTGAAGACATTGCATGAGTACTCTGTAAGATTGCACTAATTGGATTACAATGGCCATCATAAGAACTAATCTATCTAATTATTACATTTTCTAAATTTTTTAAAACATAATATTATGATTAATTATCGTGTTTCAAACACAATTTATGCGATTAAATTAATTTGGAATTATATATTAGTGACCCGAAAAATGTTTTAGAGGTCGTTTAGATAACTTTTAAAGACAAACAATGAAGTATTTTGTTTTTAAAAAAGTACTAAATGATATTGTCACTCAAATGTCTGTCATCAATTAATTTTTTCTGTACTTTTAGTGTTTAAATTGTAGTGTAAAATTTAATTATCTCCAAAGTTTGCTAATTTTCTATCGATAATAGTTCACTGTCACGATGATGTCAAGATTTCTTACTGATTAAAAATTTATTTTTTGGAACAAGAACATTATTAACCATTAAATTTAATAATAAATTATTTAATAAACAGTAATTACTAATAACTTATACAATTTTTTTATGGCACAACTTTGAATAAATGCTTCAGATCACTTACTTGGAAGAATTTGTGTTATTGTTTATATAAGAAAAAAGAAATAATTTTTGATTAATTGTTTTGTTGAGTCATCAACTACCTTTAAATCAACTGAGAAACCAACAGACTATTGAATATTTATCGTGAATATGGCGATATTTTAATTTCCTGTTGTGATATCTGAAATGTCAAAATACTGTCAAAGCAATTCAATTTTATATTTTCTAAATAAATAAATATAAAAAGATTTATTATCAAAATGTTTGGTTGACGATGATTTATCATTTTTCGAGACATTTTTAAGTAAATTGATAAGTAATAATATTATTTTTTAATAATTAAAATGTCTAGGAATGTTTTAAAATGTCTAAAAAATATTATTTTTCAATAAATGAAATGTATTTTGGTAAAAACATAAAAAGAAATTTGTAATTATTTTATTACAAAGAATTTTCATTTATTTTTCACTGATTTATTTTAATTAATGATAGTTAATGTATGAGAAACAAAAGAATATAACTCCCAATACAAGAATAAAAAATAAAAATAATTAAATTTAAGAAAATTAATTAGTAATTAATAATTAAAAAATTTTAACACTTTATCTATTTATAATTTATTTAATTATAATAAATACCTTTACTAATAAAATGAACTTCTAAAATATAATTCGATCATCATTAAGTGAATTTATATTTAAAATAAAAAATAAAAATAAAAACTTTTAAATAATTTCTTGATGTTTTATATTAAATTTAATGTTTATAATAGAATTTTCAATGCAAATAAATTTTATTTGTCGAATAAAATTTAATATTCTGTAAAAATATTTTAAATAAAAAATTAAATTAAAAAAATAGTTTTGATTGTAGAAATATTAAATTTACATTCCAATAAGTGTCTATTTTTTAAGAAATAAAGGATTAAAAATAGCACATTTGACAGAAAAATTCAGTTGGGATGGCCATTTAGCTATCTGCTTTAATTAGCTTCCTTAAAACGAATGGTTGACCTATACTAATGATAGAATTCGACTCAGTTCTTGATTTTTTTCCCTCTCTAGAACGGAAAAAAGAAGGCAGAGTAAACGATTTTGGCTGAAAAAGAATCGATTTACGACTTCTAACCATTTCTTAATTTAAGATTTGTGATTAATTCTCTAATTTTGTCGGTTTAGAAAGTGAGTTTAAAAGATAACATTATTTATCACTAAGTCAAACTGGAAATGGAAATAAGATTTTTTAAAAGTAATAACAGTAATTAGATGTCTTCTTATTGATTGATCAACGTATGGTCTGGTACTAGATAATGATACAACATGTTTTCTTTTTAACCACACGTTTCCAAAAGTCGGGGNAAATAATTTTTGATTAATTGTTTTGTTGAGTCATCAACTACCTTTAAATCAACTGAGAAACCAACAGACTATTGAATATTTATCGTGAATATGGCGATATTTTAATTTCCTGTTGTGATATCTGAAATGTCAAAATACTGTCAAAGCAATTCAATTTTATATTTTCTAAATAAATAAATATAAAAAGATTTATTATCAAAATGTTTGGTTGACGATGATTTATCATTTTTCGAGACATTTTTAAGTAAATTGATAAGTAATAATATTATTTTTTAATAATTAAAATGTCTAGGAATGTTTTAAAATGTCTAAAAAATATTATTTTTCAATAAATGAAATGTATTTTGGTAAAAACATAAAAAGAAATTTGTAATTATTTTATTACAAAGAATTTTCATTTATTTTTCACTGATTTATTTTAATTAATGATAGTTAATGTATGAGAAACAAAAGAATATAACTCCCAATACAAGAATAAAAAATAAAAATAATTAAATTTAAGAAAATTAATTAGTAATTAATAATTAAAAAATTTTAACACTTTATCTATTTATAATTTATTTAATTATAATAAATACCTTTACTAATAAAATGAACTTCTAAAATATAATTCGATCATCATTAAGTGAATTTATATTTAAAATAAAAAATAAAAATAAAAACTTTTAAATAATTTCTTGATGTTTTATATTAAATTTAATGTTTATAATAGAATTTTCAATGCAAATAAATTTTATTTGTCGAATAAAATTTAATATTCTGTAAAAATATTTTAAATAAAAAATTAAATTAAAAAAATAGTTTTGATTGTAGAAATATTAAATTTACATTCCAATAAGTGTCTATTTTTTAAGAAATAAAGGATTAAAAATAGCACATTTGACAGAAAAATTCAGTTGGGATGGCCATTTAGCTATCTGCTTTAATTAGCTTCCTTAAAACGAATGGTTGACCTATACTAATGATAGAATTCGACTCAGTTCTTGATTTTTTTCCCTCTCTAGAACGGAAAAAAGAAGGCAGAGTAAACGATTTTGGCTGAAAAAGAATCGATTTACGACTTCTAACCATTTCTTAATTTAAGATTTGTGATTAATTCTCTAATTTTGTCGGTTTAGAAAGTGAGTTTAAAAGATAACATTATTTATCACTAAGTCAAACTGGAAATGGAAATAAGATTTTTTAAAAGTAATAACAGTAATTAGATGTCTTCTTATTGATTGATCAACGTATGGTCTGGTACTAGATAATGATACAACATGTTTTCTTTTTAACCACACGTTTCCAAAAGTCGGGGTTGTATTTTATTATATATAATTTAATTTTACAGTAATTAATATCTTTTACCAAATTACAAACACGAGTAATTTCGACTTACATTTTTTTTTCTTTTTTTTTAGTAGTAAATTAAACGAGTCAAAATAAAATATTTAAAATTGTGGAAAACTCTCAATTTTATATTGTTAAATAATCATCTGTACTCATAAAATAGTAAATTTATAGAATATTTTAAGGATTTTATTCGATAATAGTAAAATAAATTTTAAATTAGTTTAAATGTTTTATTTATGAATGAAATGTGAATGTAAATGTTAAATTTCTAATAATCAATCAATCAATCAAAATTTTTATTGAACTAAGGAATAATTCCTTGTTACAGGGGGGTTATTTTATACATGAAAACATGAAAAAGCCGTAGCAGCTTGTTTTACATCTTATGTTTTTTTTTAAATAATTAATTGTTAAATAAATTAAGAAAGAGCTAAATAACATTTGTAAAATAATAATAATAATAAATTCTGTAAAATAATGTAAAAAATTAAAACTTTTTATTAAATTTTTTCTTAAATTTATATTTAAAAAAATTACAAATTACAAAAATTTCACGTATAGAAATTCTGATTTATTGTATTTGAATATAGGCTTTAGTGTCTGTTAAATATATTGCACCATTTTAAAGTAAATTTATAGTATATATAAATACATAAATAGTTTTATATATTTATAAATTTGAAATGTTTAAAACATTTATAATCATAAAATATGCAAAAAAATTTTTTTTCAGTGTTTTCTTGAATGTAATAAACTTACATTATCATACTATCAACAACAGGTAAGCCATAAAGTTTAAATAGCTGTCAATAAAAATAGCCGTGAAAATTCCAATTGAGAAAAAGGAGACAGAAAAATTTTGCAACAGATTGAAATTACGATTCTCTTGGGTAAAGTTTTCATTGTTTGCTTGCAAATAGTACCAAAGTGGAAATATTTCACCAGTATTACGTACTATCAAAACGACAAAGTTAAGTAAAAGAGATTCAATTCTCGATAGGTGACATTTTTATAAAACTTTTTTTCTCGTTTATGACGTCATGGTTAAAAAGGGAGGTTCCAACGACCACGCCTAACTTAATGGTAGCAGTTTTGGTCACATTGGTATCCTTTGGGATTACTCAAGCTTTGGCATTCCCAACAGATCTACGCATCCATTAGTTCACAGTTCCCCACGTATCACACTCCACATAAATCATTGGTAACTGCATTCTAAAATTGTTCCCTTTAGACCTTCTTTGATAGTAGCTTTTAGGATTTTTGTTCGTTCGAAGCTATCGAATCTTTGCTATATTTTCTCTCGAAATATGCTAAAAAGTGAAGAGACGTATTATATAAATTATTCAAATACTAAAAATGTTGAACTTTTATAAATTTTCTTCAAAAGAAATAGAATAAATGAACGTTAAATAGATTAAAAATAGAATATACACATCAAATATATCGAATTCTTAATAAATTTTCATGGGCTAAGTAAATAATGAGATTATTTGAAAGGATGACAGCGAACCATTTTTTTTTATTATTATTTTTTTCTGGAACTCAAATTTTAAAACTTCAAAGAAAACGTGCCAAGTTTGCAGAGAACTATTTCTTCCCTACAGTTGTCGAAGAACACGTCACAAACGATTGTAATGTTGGATCTCCAATCACAGGTATCAAAAAAGAATTTTTCTTGAAGTCTAACTCGAGTTTTATACAGACATTTTGTTTTTATTTCTTTTCTAAATAGAAATAAATCTGAAAACTTTCTCATTTAATTTTCAGTTTAGGCATTCATCATTTAATCAACATATTTTTCGAAAATAGAAATTTCGAATTTAAATATATTAAACTTATATTGTTATGAATCATATTCGTGAATTTATTCAATAAATTTAATTTCTCTTTACCAGAAAATTGTAATTTAATTCAACAATATTAAATAATAATAAAAAATGTATTTTTTTAATATTAGACCTTCAAAATTTATTATAAATTCATGAAATATGATAATTTAAATACATGATTTATCATGAAAAATAATTTCACAACGGTAATTAACGAATGAGATTTATTTTTTAAATGTTCAAGTTAAACACACAGGAGTTTTATTTTTAAGAAGTATATTTTAAAATTAATAAAAATTTTTATTTAAATCCGAAATTTAAGTTTGGTAGAATTAAAAAATGAATTAAAATAGTCATGTGTGGTCATATTTTACACTAAGACACACGATTTTCAGTAAACATATCAGCAATATAATTAAATTAAAATTATTCTTTTGGGGGAGATAGCCCATTAGAACCCTTTGTTTTACCCCATGCTTTGCATAAATATAAATAAATGAACAGAATAAATATGTTGATGTCTTTATGAAATATTTTTTTTTAATTTTGACAAAAATTCTTTAAATTATAAATGATAAAATAATTAAAAAAAACATTAAAAACAATGTAATAAGTAATTAATTATATAAAAATCTTTTTTAAATCGAATAAGGAAATTTATAACAGATTACAATTTCTTTAAATTAATGTAGGCCTATATAAGATTTTAATTAATATTGTAAATCTTTCTTTATGAAAACAGTTATTTAAAAATTCATACAATTAAGTAAATTAAAATTTAATTATGTAAAGATTTAAAATTTTTTTATTGTGGTGTAATTAAAAGATTATTAATTTAATATCAATATACAGTATATATATTTCATGATGTTAGTATTAAAATATTTTATAATAAATGAAAATTGTTTTCTTAGATTTTTTTTTTTTTAATTTTTGTGAAAAAATTAAATTTTTCTGTCGTTATTATTGATTTTTTTCGTCCTATCTATCATACATTTTCCCTTAAAAAGGAGAGTATTCTAAATTTATTTAATAAATTTTGAATATAATATATCAAAAAGGATGCTTTAGAAAATAGTCTTTATATTCAAAATTGCATATATATATATATTTTTTTTTATTTGATTCGGTATTGATATAACATTATTTATCAATACAGTATCAGTTTCGTTTAAAATAACATTATTTATTAAATAATTTCAAGGTGATGCTTACAGTATTTTTTATACAGATTTGAAAGGTTTCTTATGACTTTTATAGAAAATAAAATATCTAGAGAATTTTAAAGGATTTTTTAGAGGCGAATAAATCTATTTTTTCAATTTCTAGTTTAGCCAAACAGTGTTTCGCCAGATATTTCTAACCTGCTATTAAATAGCTTATTAGATTGTTTTGGAAAAAAATATAAAATAAATATTTTAAAATATTTCTAAAATATATATATTATAAATTATTTAAATTGAAACTTACATATATTATAACGTATATTGAAAAGTTTCATGTAATTTTAAGCACAATATTTGATAGAATTTAATAATTTATATATGAAAAATGATAAATATGTTAAATTATATTTTGTTTATTTATTAACAAGTTATATATTTACCATCATTTTTAGATAAAAGACATCATATGCTTCACACACAAGATTTTGACAAGTTGATTAATCGAGTTTGAAAGTAAATATCTACCTAATAAAGTAAACAAGTCCATCACATATATTGATTTTAATGAGGCAATATATAATTTTATATAGAATAAAATATTTAAACATTTTTTTAAATGTATAATTTTTATAATAAACGATCTAAAACACATTTTACTCTAGATTTTAGTATCAAATTTTTTCAAATTTCTATTTTAAAATGCTTGTTTTAAAGAACCGAAGACGAAAATGACTCTTGTAACTTCTAATTTAATTTTCTGTGTAATCTATTAAATAACTGTTGCTATTTATTAAATATAAAAGCAAATGTTATATTTTTTGCATACATTTTTAATAAAGTTTACGTTATACAAATTTAATCTCACTAAATTTTTAAAAATTTCTGTTCGTAATCTTGACTTATTGAATATAATTATGCCGAATTTGAACATTTTATCTCAGTTAAAAATTGAATTTTCTAATTAAAATCTTAGTAAAAATATTTCAGAAGTTTTAAATATTAAATAAAATATATCAGGAATATATTAAACACGTGTCTAAAAATATTGCAATAAATCAAACGGTGAAATTATTTATTTTTACTGAGTATACAGATTTTTGTGTGATAGAAAACTATATTTGGAAGAATTGAATATCCCCATTTGCTATCAAAGCATATTATGTTTTCTATTTTCAATCATTCTAACATTGCACTAAAAGATGAAAGCTAAAATTGATGAAATATATCCAACGAAGAAAAAAAAAGTATGTTGCCATCAGAAATATTCCAATCGCAAGTAGAATTCTTCCATTCAATAACAACTTCACATGAAACTATTAAAAAAAAAGAAACGGTGAAGAAAACAATCCTATTGACTTCCACATTTCTGATAAAAATTGCTGTGGATCTGATTTTTTTCGAACATTCTTTCATATAAACACATTTATATTTCATTTCTGTTCAATAAATTGACGATATTTTAACTGCTACATTTGTTTACGTATAGAATTATATATGTGAACCTTTTACCTTTCCAATTATTATGATATATTTGATGTTTATATAGCCTATTATACTAGTATAAGACTTAGTATATATTAAATATAACAATTTATTGTTATTTTTTAATGTTCTATATAATATTTTTTTTATTTAAGAATTGTTTAAAGATTTCGATACATTATCAATTTATGTGAATTGAACTTTAGGGAAAACGCGTTAGCTTTTAATGTTGAATTTTTCAATATGCTTTTAATATTATTGTTTACAAATTAAATTAAAATATTAAAAAATATGTCTCAATTTCATCTATTCTGTAGTTTAAATTTAGCACTCTTAATTGTTGCTTGTAATCAATAAAGTGTTAGAGACATAAGAGCAGGGTCGAATTTAGATATGTCTTACAAGTCATGGTTTAGAGGTCGAAGGAACCTCGCTTTAAATAAGTTTTTATTGTTGTTATTGTTATTAATAATAATTTTTGAGGGAGACTTTCCCAGTGTTTCGACTTGAGAGCCACAGTAAATCCAGTTCTTCATAAGAGACATTCTTTTAGAAAAGTAATATTTATTTACTTTGATATTGCGATGTGAATATTTTCTTATAATTTATCTTAATTAAATCATCATAAATTTAAAAAGAAACATATATATATACTTACAAGTTGTAATTAGTTTTCTAAAAATTCAATTTTGATGATAATAATTTATTTAAATATCTCTGATATGATTGCATTTCAACTAAAGAAAAAAAATTCAAAATTATCCAATTTAAATACTTAAAAACTTGTTTGTCCATCAATTTCCATCCAAATGAATGAAAATTTTAAATCTTTTCTTGTGGATTTTCATTTGACAAACTCTCTTAAGTTCATTTCTCATTAAGAACCGAATAATCAGATTTTCTAGAAATTGTTCAAAATATCAGATTAATTGCATTCTTTTGGGATTGTCTTCATCTTTCATGTACCGATAATAAGCTTAAAGGAAATTTCCTATGACTAAATTATTATCGATTATTTTCAGTCTCGCCATTACACTATAATTCTTTTAAATAATTGTGATAAAAGTTAAGTAAATTAGAAAAAATATTACCGAGATAATTGGATATCCTGAACAATTATTTGAAAAATCTCGAAGGATTTCTTTAAACTGGTAAAACTAGAATAATTTATATGTTTATAAAATTAAATTATATATAATTTGAAATAATCTTAATAATTAACGTTAATTTGTAAGAAATAACTCAACGCTTTCTTCTTTAAGTGCTCTATATGGATTTAAATGTTGTTTAGAAAAGTTCTGCTTATATTTATATTAATTTTTTATATATATNTTACTTTATTATATTTAAAAATTTAATAGCAAGAAATGTAATTGTTAAATTTTATATTTTTAAATATAGAACATGACAACACATTTTTAATAATCAAGAATTTCTTTAAATTTAAAGACATCGTGAGAAATTTAATTCAAAACAATTTTCTTTGTTGTTGCGTGTCGAAAATACAAAAAAATAACTTTAACTTACGAACATTGATTTTAAATGTATATATTTAACGAAATTTTATTTCTGCATATTTGTCAAAAATATTCTTTTTTTGTTTGTAAATATAAAAACTTATGAAACTGCAGAATGTAAGTTTATTGAAATTTCTCCAGTTGTATATCCTGTGTATCTAATAAAATTTTCCATCGTTTGAGTTTTGTTTCTTTTCACTTGTATAAAATCTATTTCTATAGACATTATATATGATTTGGTACCGTTTGATTTTAAATTCAATGTATTTTTAAAATTTGTTTCATTTTTAAAAGACTACAAATATAATATTTTATAATTTTAATATTTATAATCGAAATTCTTCTTTGTTATCGTAAAAATCGTATATAAAATGTATCTATTTTAATGCTGTTCTTGATAGAATCTGATGAAATGCATCGTCTGAGTTCTTAGGATGATAAAATCTTATTACTTTGCATTTCATCTCAAACATATTTATTTTGTATTTATATTTTATAATCAAATTTTATCTTTTTATATATTTTAAGTTAATGTATTTTTGTAGTATTGTATGGATATACTCTAGAATTTCTTGCTACAATAAATGAATATACAATATAAATATTACAGTACATAAACGAATATAACTATATCCAAATAATACATTTAGTATAACTTATAAACTACACGTTCATCGGAAAAAAATTGTTTTATGCATCAAGTGGAAATTGTACTTAATTCAAATTAACCGAATATAGTAAAATTGAAAATAATTTATAGGTTGATTTCAAAATTTTAAATGTTTATGCAATTCCGAATTATATAAAATTATAGTATTAGCCAGCAGTATAGCTACGCTACAATAAATTTATCATTATAATAAATTTATTTATTATATAAAGATAATAAATATTTATTTGAATGAATAATAAAGTATAACTGGGATATATAGTAAGAATACGCTAACTCGAACTCCGATAATACGAAAATTCAGTAAATCGGAACGTCAAAATAATAATAATAATAATAATAATAATAAAAAAATCTTACTATTTGGCGCTATTTGGAAACTAATTTTTCAAAGCCAACATGGCTAAGCTATTTGGCGAGGTTGACTATGAAAAATTAGGAAAAAATGCAAAATATTCATTACATGTATAGTCTTTACCTTCACCTCTTAGAGTTTGACCTGGAATTTTCGGGTTTTCGCATCTCATATTCGGGCTGAGGATCTCAGTATCTGGATTTTGAAAATATGCTCAAGGCAGCACTCATATTGTCGTTTTTCGGCGAATTATCTAAGTACTTTAGTTACTTAATCTTATCTAATTGAAGACATTGAAGACAGTTATTATAAGTTGTTACTTTAGAAATGCTGCAACAGTACTATAAGCACCCTTTTGAACTCGGAGAAATTATAATAATGCACTGATTTTAAGCATTACTAAATAAAATAATCAAATTTTCAAGCATGTTATTCCTTTTTGTAGTAATTTTTTTTTTCTTATATCTGTGCGTATATAGCCTAATATTTCTGAGGATTAAATAAATATCAAAGTTAACGATAAGAAATTTTTAAAATAAGCTATAAACTTAGTGTTTTTATTTTTATTTTTAAATTAAATTCTTGTACATAAAAAAAAATGTTTAAGAAATTCAATCAAAATGCATAAAATGAAGAGATTAATGCATTATTGTATGATGTTGATCGTCTATTTAAAAATCTCCTCCATGTTATATTTTGTTACCTTTAAGTGATGAAAGTCGACGTCTTTTGCAGCTGAATGAATTTGTTCTTGTGTAACTCTAGTGTTTGTAGACTCTGATGTAGTGTTCTGGGGATGAGACCGGCGGTAGAGAGGATTATTGGCATTGTAGCCACTTTATCCATTCACCGCTGTTCTTTTATTTCTGTAGATAAGTCTGTACACACGACAATTTTTGCTGAGTGTGTTGAGTGTAACTTCTTTCTATTGGGAATTGTAAGCTTTATGAAATATTCTGTTTCGTTTATTTGTTAGCTACTATGACATCAACTCTACTGGGGAAAATTATTTGGTTATGATATATTATTCGCGCTTAATATAATTTGTCTGTATTGTACTCGGTTTGAATTCTAGATATAATGTTATATTAATGGAATTTATGATATTTCTTCAATTTTGGTGAAGTATTTCTGTGTTTTTGCCTTTTCCACGTTTGTAACAAGTTAAATGCTCAAGAAGTATTATAATGTGACCCAAATAAAACATTATAAATACTAGTAAAGATAAAGATGTAGCATTTAATTCTGTAATTACATTAAAAGGTTTCCTCTTTCAAAAAATTAAAAAAATTGCATTTGACAGGTAACTTGTTGATCTTTTTTTTATTATTGAGATCATTACATTATTGCCGTAACAATATCATTACTTCTTGTTCGTCACCCCTCTTTCCGCCATATGGATTAGTTTGTTTTCCAATAGAAGCGCGAAGTTTGCTGCAGGCGGAAATCGAACCCATACTTTCTTAGTGACAGCCTCGTATCGAAATGCCAAAATCTTCTGTCTTATTAATTAATTATTTTACGAAATTTGCAATTTGCACAGTTTTAAGTATGAGTAAATTCCTCTTTAATAATGATATTATAGCGTTTAATTATTATTGCCGTATTTATTGTGGTATAAAACTTTCAGTTTCTTGGCTAATTATACTTGTTACTTTATTATATTTAAAAATTTAATAGCAAGAAATGTAATTGTTAAATTTTATATTTTTAAATATAGAACATGACAACACATTTTTAATAATCAAGAATTTCTTTAAATTTAAAGACATCGTGAGAAATTTAATTCAAAACAATTTTCTTTGTTGTTGCGTGTCGAAAATACAAAAAAATAACTTTAACTTACGAACATTGATTTTAAATGTATATATTTAACGAAATTTTATTTCTGCATATTTGTCAAAAATATTCTTTTTTTGTTTGTAAATATAAAAACTTATGAAACTGCAGAATGTAAGTTTATTGAAATTTCTCCAGTTGTATATCCTGTGTATCTAATAAAATTTTCCATCGTTTGAGTTTTGTTTCTTTTCACTTGTATAAAATCTATTTCTATAGACATTATATATGATTTGGTACCGTTTGATTTTAAATTCAATGTATTTTTAAAATTTGTTTCATTTTTAAAAGACTACAAATATAATATTTTATAATTTTAATATTTATAATCGAAATTCTTCTTTGTTATCGTAAAAATCGTATATAAAATGTATCTATTTTAATGCTGTTCTTGATAGAATCTGATGAAATGCATCGTCTGAGTTCTTAGGATGATAAAATCTTATTACTTTGCATTTCATCTCAAACATATTTATTTTGTATTTATATTTTATAATCAAATTTTATCTTTTTATATATTTTAAGTTAATGTATTTTTGTAGTATTGTATGGATATACTCTAGAATTTCTTGCTACAATAAATGAATATACAATATAAATATTACAGTACATAAACGAATATAACTATATCCAAATAATACATTTAGTATAACTTATAAACTACACGTTCATCGGAAAAAAATTGTTTTATGCATCAAGTGGAAATTGTACTTAATTCAAATTAACCGAATATAGTAAAATTGAAAATAATTTATAGGTTGATTTCAAAATTTTAAATGTTTATGCAATTCCGAATTATATAAAATTATAGTATTAGCCAGCAGTATAGCTACGCTACAATAAATTTATCATTATAATAAATTTATTTATTATATAAAGATAATAAATATTTATTTGAATGAATAATAAAGTATAACTGGGATATATAGTAAGAATACGCTAACTCGAACTCCGATAATACGAAAATTCAGTAAATCGGAACGTCAAAATAATAATAATAATAATAATAATAATAAAAAAATCTTACTATTTGGCGCTATTTGGAAACTAATTTTTCAAAGCCAACATGGCTAAGCTATTTGGCGAGGTTGACTATGAAAAATTAGGAAAAAATGCAAAATATTCATTACATGTATAGTCTTTATCTTCACCTCTTAGAGTTTGACCTGGAATTTTCGGGTTTTCGCATCTCATATTCGGGCTGAGGATCTCAGTATCTGGATTTTGAAAATATGCTCAAGGCAGCACTCATATTGTCGTTTTTCGGCGAATTATCTAAGTACTTTAGTTACTTAATCTTATCTAATTGAAGACATTGAAGACAGTTATTATAAGTTGTTACTTTAGAAATGCTGCAACAGTACTATAAGCACCCTTTTGAACTCGGAGAAATTATAATAATGCACTGATTTTAAGCATTACTAAATAAAATAATCAAATTTTCAAGCATGTTATTCCTTTTTGTAGTAATTTTTTTTTCTTATATCTGTGCGTATATAGCCTAATATTTCTGAGGATATAACATATGAATCAGATGTAAAAATCTTGAGTTTAATCTGTTGGAATTTGTTAAATTGTCATTGCCTCCTCCTTCGTCCTGGGTCCCCTAAAAGCTTACTAAAGATCGGGATAAAGCTGCTAGCCACGTGGTTAATAAAGCGATGTTGTGGTCACGTGACAAGTAGTCGCCGGGCTTACAGAGCTTCCGAGGTGGACACATTAATTACAAGTTTAAACTTTGCAAGAGATGTGGATCAAAATATTTACAAATTGTTCTGAAGTAACAAGTAATTAGACACAACACTGTTTAATAAGCGCTACAATATGTTAAATTACAATAATTTTAAAAGGTAGAAAATTAAGCATGAAATAAAATGGTAAGTGCTTTTGGTGCAGAGTTGGATTTTTTAATGATTTCCCTGTTCTATTCTTCGGCCATTCCTAAGCCCGTCTCAATGAATTGCTATTACTGTTTTAATTATATGTTATAGTGAGGAAATATTAATATATACAAAGAAAAAAGTTTCGGATCAATCAAAACCCTCGTTAATTCGAACAAGTTCGGGCTCCAGTTAGTTTGGATTAGCAAGGTTTTACTATAATTATCTATAGTAGTTAATTATAAATATTAATTTCAAATTTTTAACAAATATTTTAAAACGAAGCACTTTTTATTGTAAAAATATCTTTAAAATAAAAAGTGCTTCGTTTTAAAATATTTAATAAAATTTCTGTAAAATTGATTAATTCTAAGAGAAAATTCAAGAATTGGAAATATATTCATTATTTTATCAATGTTTTTTCACTGAATTATGTTTTCTATACTGTTTATATTTTATTTAATATAGTATAATTTAATAATATAATATAATATAGTTTCGGAGCATAAATTTAAATTTTCTATATAATTTGTTTGATTTATTTTTATTCAATTTATTCAATTTCTAGAAATCAACGAAAATTTTTAAATTTTGCCCTTTTCTTTATATAAAAAAAACATTTGTTTTAATATTGGCATTTATTATATTTATGATGTTATTTTTGTACGATTTCTGTTATATCCTCAATTTTGTGTTTCGAAATCAAAATATTTTAGGACAAAAACAATAAAATCAGATAACTCAATATTCGAATAGAACGAATTGAAGAAAAAATATAATAATATTTGAAGGAAGAGTCGAAGTAAGTTTTAAGTTTTTATTGATGAATTTTCATTTATTTAAATATTAGAAAATGTTGGGGATGAATTGTGAAACTTTATGAAAATTCTACACAAAATTTACTTTAAAATAAGTTATTTAATTTGATTCAAATTTTATAATTTATTCTGTTTTAATAAATGAAATATTTAGTAATATTATTTATGTACATGATTTTATATCAATTTTTATTGTAGTGTAGATTTTTTGAAAGTGAAAAGTTTCAGAAACATTAAAACATTTTGGTAAAAAATAATAGGCTACATATACAAAGACGACTATATTTATATATTACAGAAATCTATATTAAAATACTTTTTACAGCATATAGGCCTAACCTAGAAAATTAATTTAATTTAAACATAAATGAAAATGTTAAAGTTTAGTTATATTTTCATTAAATTAATTTATTAGATCTATATAAAAATCAGTTGCAAATATATTTACTAATTTATTATTTATTATTATTATTTATTTTATAAAATAAATATAATATTTTTATAAATTTATTTTACAAATTAAGAAATTGTTATTGAAACGTACAATTTTATATCAATAAAAATATATGAGTTGTGAGCCCACTCACATTTATTCTAAACATAAAATTTACATAACCTTTTAGATTAAGGGCATAACGTAAATATTTATTTTTAGAGATAAATTAATGAACATGAGAATAATACAGGACTTGTGTATTAGATATGTATTAACAGATAATATATGGGTAAGTTAGTTGTAGTTTTTAAAAAAATTATTGTATTTAATAGAAACTTTAAATTCCTCAGTACGAGTCTCAGAAGCAGTCAAGATTGATGTTAAGTAATATTAAATTAACTTAATTTAGGATTAAAATGAATATTTTTAAATGCATAAATAGTGGCTAAATAATATGTTGTAATCTTCAACAGTATGACATGTAATGCTTATTTTTATGTATTTAAATTAAAACAATTTTTTTTTTATATTTTAAAATATCGGGAGCTAAATTTTCTTTCGAAAGATTAATTATCTAACGTTTAATTAATTAATTATTTTACTTTTTCAGTAGCTGCAATATAATTTTCTTACTGGAAACATATTACAACAGTATATTAGTTGATAAATTTTTAAAACAAAATTAATAACGTTGGTTAATTTGTCACATCTCCTAAATTATTTATATAATATAGGCGTAAACTGTTTTGACAAAAGCGATTTTAATTAAATTACTTTCTTAATATTAATACGTCAAATATTGTATTATCGGATATTATTATGCGCTATCAGTAAATGCATCCAGATTTCATTATCAGGGATATCGGTAGTACGTTTCTGCATATTTTTTAAATAAATATTTCAGAAAAAAGTAATTTTGTTTCTGTTATTCTGTTATATTTTATTTATTTATTTATTTATTTAAAAATTTTCGTTAAAGAGGTTAGGAAGGGAAGACGTGAATCTTCCATCCTCTGACTACACCTACGTGCGATATTATTATAAATTGTTTGATGTTTTAAATATAAAATATAATTAAGGTAAGAATTTTTAAAGTATAAAAAATAGATAACCAAGCATGCAAAATTACCATTTTTGCTTGTAAAATGTTTGCATAAAACTTTTATGTAGGGCATTCTTTTATAGGTGTATACGTCAATATATTTCTGAGAAAAAATGATTATCTATGATCATATTTGTAACATATTAGCAATTAAAATTTAAGATTGATTCTATTTAAACTATTTCCATTTAAGTGACTTCTAGTTTTAGCACTTATAGACATTGTCATTATTCATCCAAGCACATAATGTGACCCATCAGATAACGGATAGCAAGTGAAGCAACTGAACTGATAAAACAGATCGGTGGAGAATTGAACATGGAAAGAGAAGAATGGAAAAACTTGTCCCAAGTGGCTGTACTGCTGATGAGAGGGGAACCACAAATTCATTCTATGTGACACATCGTGTTATAGCAAAAGTAGTTGAAGGCAATCAGAAGAGAACAGTAAAGAAAGAAACCTTGGTCTTAGTCTGACATATCTCTTGCCTCTCTAGATCGTTAACTTAAACAACAGCTTGATACACATGTCTCGTGTGTTCTCGTTGTGGAGGAGAAGCGGAAAACCGATCAACTCGTCACATCCTGTCAACAACACAACTGTCTTAACGACGCATCGTGGAAAAGAAGAAGCATTCCCAAAGGAAAGAGCTGAAACATTGAATGACGCGAGTTATTTATAAGTGATTGATTAGCTAATGGCACAGACCGGCTTTAATATTACAGAGAATTGAATTTTAAAACTTTTCTCTAAAGTTTTGATTTACAAGCGTACATTCAATTCAACGAAGTGCCGAGAATCCCGTCCAAAACAGCAAATTCAAAGAAGCCATTGGAAACTTAATAATGAAGTTAAAGGCTTTAATTAGGATTTATGCTAATTAAAAATAGTCGCTGTCATTGTATTGAACTAACTGGTTTAATTCTTTTATTTTTAAACATTTAAAGGCAAGTTATGTTGAATTTCGGAGTAGGCATGAAATAAAAATAGAAAAGAAACAAGCAAGCATATATAACGAAGTGAATAATTTTTTTATAATAACCATAATTTTTTTAATAAACATAAAGTTAATTACTACTTAATAGAAAACGGTTAAAATAATTGATTCGTTAAATCGGCAGCTCTCTAAACGAATAAATTTGAGAGTCGAGTAAATATATATTAAAATTAAACTTACTAAATAAAGATACAAATTATTATTACTGAATACGATATGAAACCTGTAAATTAATCATATTCACATGATTAATAATCGAATCAGTTACTTAACTTCTATATTATACGATCCTATTGCTCAGACTCAACTAAAAATATATGACAAGATTCTTTATCTTGTTGTTTCCAGTATTTCCTCCCCCTCTTTTTTTAGTTAATGTCTGATTACGGAAACAAATGCGAAAGCTCTAAAATAGGATGATCATAAAAAATATACAGGTAGTAGCTTACCGAATGTATTCTTATATTTCGACCTTTATGTAATTTTGGTATTAAAATAAATTCTAAGCTTTAAAAATCGATAGCTGTCCAGCTAATGTATGAATTAAAAGAAGACAGAAATTCAAATATTGATCTAAAGTTCGCTTTTATGACAACCATTAGACGACTAGGATTACTTTACCGTAAACTTGCATTTATACCAAACGAGATTTTCGATAAAGGCATTAAATTTTAAGAATGACACTGATGAAGATAAGAAATGACGCATTTAAAAAAATCAAAATTAAAAAAAAAATTAGGATTAATGTATCTAAGGGAAAATATACAGGAATGAAATCTTCTTCTAGATTTATTTTGTAATAAACTAATATGTTATTTTATTATCGTGGAATTAAAATTAATACCAAAGTTCTAAAAAGTTAATACACTTTTTATATTTTATTAACTTCTTTAAAATAACTTTATGATCTAAATATTTTAAAAAGTTCTGAAAATAAAATTTCCAAAATTTATTATTATTTTTTCTACAAACACTTATTCCGTACTGTACGTTCAAATATGTTTAATTATGGATTTAATTTATTCAAAAGTTTTGGTGTAATGAAGATGTAACTGTAGGCTCATTATCAAATGCTTTCTTCAAGCAATAATTAATTTCTATAAGTGTTTCCAATTCCGATTTTCTAATATTTGCTTAATAGTCATTAAAAATGTTATTATACGAAAAGGAAAAAGGAATTTTAGTGTATTTTATTATGAACAAACAATGAGCATGCCCACCAGTTGCTGAGTGGATAATATCACTGAACACTGGTCGTGAATTCACACTGGCCACGTGGAGTTTTCCGGGTTTTCTTCACGTGCTTAACGTTAAGCAGGGACCAGTTTCCTGTAGAAAGTCCTCCCGGAAGGCATCGTTCGTTGGCAAGTAGCCCAAGTATTGTGTTTCTTCCATCAATACAATTCTATTTTATAAAAATATTTATTCTAATTACTTTATCAAATGCAGAACTATAAAAAATTTTTTAAAAACATTCAAATTTATGTATAGATTACAAATTATTAGTATCTTAACATTTAGAACTGAAAAGAAAAGAAAACGAGCATCTAGTCTCCATTAAAATTAAATTATTTAACATAAATTTAGGATTATTTCACACGGATGTGAAGTTTATTTAAAGTTGGATAACTCTCAGATAAATCAATAAAAGAACAATTAATGTTGAAGTAAGTATAAGAAGTGTTTTGTAAGTATAAGAAGTGTATTTATCTATCTAAACATAAACTTAACTCAAATAATTTTCATATTAATTAATTTAGAAATTTTAAACCCAAAATTATCTATGAACACCATCTTCGTTGAATTTTCATTAAACTATATCATTTTAAATCGCATTTTAAGATTCTACATTAAATTAAACCGAATTAACTAAGTTATATTAAAAGGTGTATAATGTAATGTTTAAATAAGCGAATTAATTTATCCCAAACGTTTATATAAATTTAACATCGTTATTCAACTAATAATTTCAGAATTATATATCATATCCAGTTTATTATATTTATCAATGGAAAATGTTCTAACTCAACTAATTATATATCTTATATACTATATAAACCAATCTAACTATAGAGTTATAGGATAAATGATGAATATACTTACATCTGTTTAATTCTATTCATTTTACAAATTAAAAATTAATTTTTTTCTTGATTTTTAAGTGCAAATCTTGAATTTTCAGGAAACTTTCTGCAAATCTACATCATTTTTAATCGTTTAAAACATATCAAACTTTGCTTAATTGGGCTGCAATTTTCGGATTGCAGACTTATAAATTCTCATTATCGTCCGTCCGTCTGTCTTTAATAAGTATTTTATATTAAATTCAAAATGTTTTATGATTAAAATAATTATTTATTTACGCATAAAATAGTTCAATAAATAGGACAATTTATTTAACAATTTCCATCAGTTTTTATGCAATTTTAAATCATAAAACTTTAAATAATTTAATAAATATTTATCTACATGAACTTGCATTATAATCATTTTAATTGACAAATATTATATCTACTATGTATCAATACTAAAGGATAGTTAGGATTATCTCATTATTATATGTGTTGCGGTATGATCTAAGAGTTTCAACAAGTATTTAAGCTCCATTTAGTATTTGTTGCACATGTTATTGATTGATAAGAATAACGTAAATGATTTTCCTTTCCAATATCCTTTAAAATTACTATAAAGTCTGATTTTTATACGTTTATTTGCAGAATTTATGTTCGATTGGTAGAGGTAGACACGAAATTTATTTAATGTTAAATTAGTTTTAGAAACAAGAACTTTGAAATGCTTTAAATTTTCTAAATTTTCAAATGTCGTTCTACTTAAAATATTGGAAAAGTTTCGTAAAATCAATATATTTTGACGTGACTTGTCTTTACAAATATTTATTTTTTATTCTTGAAATAAATTTATAAATTCGGATATTTTTATGCTTATATTATATTAAGGTATATGCTTTCTATCATTTCTTTTTTAATTATTTTAGTATTAATAAACTATTCACCGATTTAATTTCGAGAATTTTACACATTTGAGGTTTAACTGAAGCGTTTGTTCATGAGTTTTTATCAATCTTAATGTTACTTTAAAAATATAATAATAAATAAAATTGCATTTACAGCTTATTTAAATTTAAAAAAAATAAAGAAAACTCGAAATATTTTTTTAATATTTTACGTTAAAAAATAATTAAAATAATTGATAATCTTGTATTTAAAGCTACGTTATTTAAAATTGTCAAAGAAGTTATGATTTTTTTTAATTGTATTTTTAAAAATGTATATTATAATTAACTATAATTTATTCAGCTCATCGTCATTATAATTAGTAATTTATAATTAATTTATATCCCTTGGATAAGGAAGAGATTCTGATTGTCCAATAAAGAGAAACTAAATTGAATTAAATTAAATTTATAATCTTGTGATGAATATTATGTAAATACTTTAAAGTTTTAAATAAATTATATAATAATACAAAATAAATAATATTATTTAGTAAAATTTAAATTACAGTAAAACCTGCTAATGTGACCACTGAAGGGACCAGGTCAAAGTGATCTTACACACCTTATGCAGGTGGTCTCACATTAGTAGGTTTCACATTGCAGAAAATGGTTAAAATTGTTTATAGAAATAATAATTTTATATTCCACTTTACAAAATATTAAAAATAAATCTGAAATATTTAATTTTTAATTTAGTAAATACAATTATTTTATTATAAAATATTATTAAAATTGAAAGTTTTTAACTTAAATAGAATTTTAAATGTTATGATAGCATAATTTTATTATTCTGTTTTTCATTAGTAAACAGATTTAAGTTATTATTTAAAATATAAAGTAATATTTTAAAATTTGAAAGAAAAACAAAAACATTTATATAAAATATTTTTAATATAAATACCAAACATATTATGTGTAGATATGATTGCATGAGACAAAAAACTACTTTAAAAATTTTATTTCTATACTTTCAACATAGAACTTTACAATGAAGTATCAAGTTAAAAATCCGAGAATGTTTATTCAAAAACAAAAAGGAGAATTAAGTGTCAACTTACTCTAAGTTAAAACAATAGAAATTCAGTAAAAGAGTGTAATATTTTGGTGAAAAATAATAAAATTAAAACTAAATATTACCTTTTAAAGTGAAATATAAGTCTTTTCTGTGTTTAAATAAAAAAAACAATAAACTATTTTGCTATTTTATTGGATCAAATACCTTCTATTTTGTGAAAAAGAGATGAGTTTTGTAAAACGGATGCTTACAAATAATAATAATAATAATAATAATAATAAACAATAATTTTTTAAAAAGTTTTAAAATAATTTTTTTCTAAAATATTCTACTCTTTTCAAATAATACAAGATTACATTTTAAATTTAAATAAATGTTTTTTATTTGTTAAAAAACATTTATTTAAATTTGTACAAGTGAATTGAATATTAAGAAGAATGATAAGTGATACAGTTAACACTTGAAAATCAGTTGTTAACAATACTTAAACGTAAATTTAAAAAAAAGTGTATAAAATCAATATTAATAAATAAATTATATCTTAATTTTTTATTTAATTTATAAAATATACTTACATTTGTCATTTAAAAATAAATGTAGAATATATTTATGGTGAAAATGTTCTCACTACATTATTAATTCTTCATCTTCAGAGTGTAATATGTAGATTATATTTTATAAACATTTTTGCTTCTGTTTCTTTGTATTATTTTAAAATAAAATATTTTCACATAAAATTATTATTAATATCTAATTTTTAAGACAAATTTCCGAATATAAAAGACAATTTAATAATATTTTAAAAGCATTTACCTATAACAATGGTAACCTGTCCATATTTATCACGTTATATTATAAAATATATATTTTTTAATTTCTGTAAAAATAGAAGTTATATATAGTAGTTAAAATAAATTTTAGTTTGCTTAATTTTTTAAGAAATATTTTTAAAAACATAAAATTTACCTGTTTTAGAAATAAGAAAGATTAAATATTTTTCTATATAAAAGTTCTGTTTATCATCTGTTAAGGTTGTGTTTTGCAAAGTAAAGTAAAATAATCAAAAGCAAATACGGGCCATCAGCCATAAACACGATCTAATCGAGTAAGCAAAAGGCGATTGATACAAGGAATACAACATATTGTTTGATTACCAGCTCCCACGAGAAGAATTAATCTTATCTCATAGCCGTGAGTAATTTTCCCTTTTATTTTATTTTATTCTTTTTCAAATTCCTATTTATAATTGATAAATAGGAATTTGAAATTCGCATTTGTGTTAAACCAAGTTATATTAATGGAGGAATATGATATATGACAACAAAAAAATCTTTGATCTTTGAATTAAAACAAATGTAGTTATTGTTAAAAATATTTCATAACCTGTTTAATATAATCAATGTTTAATTCTTTCTAAAATAAGGAAATTATTTTTTAAAAATGTTTTAAAAATAAAACGAATCAAAGTTTTAGTTCGGTATATAGTGTCTGTGAAGAATAAACTGAGTCAATAGAGAGCACTTATAGATTATTTACTGTTTTTTGAATGAAAAGATGTCAGGTAATTTCAAAAAACGAGGATTGTAAGGAAATTCTGGAATCTCAAAGGATCTCGAGCTAAAATAGATTGTCACTTTGGGATCGATTCTCTGTTTGAAAGCTTTACAGAGGTTTAAAACATTAGAAACTCTTAGATACTTCGATAAACACTATTTTCTTTTGTCAAAATAAGAATTTAAAATAAAAATTTTAAAGAATGTATATGTATAAAATNGATTTTACAAATTAAGAAATTGTTATTGAAACGTACAATTTTATATCAATAAAAATATATGAGTTGTGAGCCCACTCACATTTATTCTAAACATAAAATTTACATAACCTTTTAGATTAAGGGCATAACGTAAATATTTATTTTTAGAGATAAATTAATGAACATGAGAATAATACAGGACTTGTGTATTAGATATGTATTAACAGATAATATATGGGTAAGTTAGTTGTAGTTTTTAAAAAAATTATTGTATTTAATAGAAACTTTAAATTCCTCAGTACGAGTCTCAGAAGCAGTCAAGATTGATGTTAAGTAATATTAAATTAACTTAACTTAGGATTAAAATGAATATTTTTAAATGCATAAATAGTGGCTAAATAATATGTTGTAATCTTCAACAGTATGACATGTAATGCTTATTTTTATGTATTTAAATTAAAACAATTTTTTTTTTATATTTTAAAATATCGGGAGCTAAATTTTCTTTCGAAAGATTAATTATCTAACGTTTAATTAATTAATTATTTTACTTTTTCAGTAGCTGCAATATAATTTTCTTACTGGAAACATATTACAACAGTATATTAGTTGATAAATTTTTAAAACAAAATTAATAACGTTGGTTAATTTGTCACATCTCCTAAATTATTTATATAATATAGGCGTAAACTGTTTTGACAAAAGCGATTTTAATTAAATTACTTTCTTAATATTAATACGTCAAATATTGTATTATCGGATATTATTATGCGCTATCAGTAAATGCATCCAGATTTCATTATCAGGGATATCGGTAGTACGTTTCTGCATATTTTTTAAATAAATATTTCAGAAAAAAGTAATTTTGTTTCTGTTATTCTGTTATATTTTATTTATTTATTTATTTATTTAAAAATTTTCGTTAAAGAGGTTAGGAAGGGAAGACGTGAATCTTCCATCCTCTGACTACACCTACGTGCGATATTATTATAAATTGTTTGATGTTTTAAATATAAAATATAATTAAGGTAAGAATTTTTAAAGTATAAAAAATAGATAACCAAGCATGCAAAATTACCATTTTTGCTTGTAAAATGTTTGCATAAAACTTTTATGTAGGGCATTCTTTTATAGGTGTATACGTCAATATATTTCTGAGAAAAAATGATTATCTATGATCATATTTGTAACATATTAGCAATTAAAATTTAAGATTGATTCTATTTAAACTATTTCCATTTAAGTGACTTCTAGTTTTAGCACTTATAGACATTGTCATTATTCATCCAAGCACATAATGTGACCCATCAGATAACGGATAGCAAGTGAAGCAACTGAACTGATAAAACAGATCGGTGGAGAATTGAACATGGAAAGAGAAGAATGGAAAAACTTGTCCCAAGTGGCTGTACTGCTGATGAGAGGGGAACCACAAATTCATTCTATGTGACACATCGTGTTATAGCAAAAGTAGTTGAAGGCAATCAGAAGAGAACAGTAAAGAAAGAAACCTTGGTCTTAGTCTGACATATCTCTTGCCTCTCTAGATCGTTAACTTAAACAACAGCTTGATACACATGTCTCGTGTGTTCTCGTTGTGGAGGAGAAGCGGAAAACCGATCAACTCGTCACATCCTGTCAACAACACAACTGTCTTAACGACGCATCGTGGAAAAGAAGAAGCATTCCCAAAGGAAAGAGCTGAAACATTGAATGACGCGAGTTATTTATAAGTGATTGATTAGCTAATGGCACAGACCGGCTTTAATATTACAGAGAATTGAATTTTAAAACTTTTCTCTAAAGTTTTGATTTACAAGCGTACATTCAATTCAACGAAGTGCCGAGAATCCCGTCCAAAACAGCAAATTCAAAGAAGCCATTGGAAACTTAATAATGAAGTTAAAGGCTTTAATTAGGATTTATGCTAATTAAAAATAGTCGCTGTCATTGTATTGAACTAACTGGTTTAATTCTTTTATTTTTAAACATTTAAAGGCAAGTTATGTTGAATTTCGGAGTAGGCATGAAATAAAAATAGAAAAGAAACAAGCAAGCATATATAACGAAGTGAATAATTTTTTTATAATAACCATAATTTTTTTAATAAACATAAAGTTAATTACTACTTAATAGAAAACGGTTAAAATAATTGATTCGTTAAATCGGCAGCTCTCTAAACGAATAAATTTGAGAGTCGAGTAAATATATATTAAAATTAAACTTACTAAATAAAGATACAAATTATTATTACTGAATACGATATGAAACCTGTAAATTAATCATATTCACATGATTAATAATCGAATCAGTTACTTAACTTCTATATTATACGATCCTATTGCTCAGACTCAACTAAAAATATATGACAAGATTCTTTATCTTGTTGTTTCCAGTATTTCCTCCCCCTCTTTTTTTAGTTAATGTCTGATTACGGAAACAAATGCGAAAGCTCTAAAATAGGATGATCATAAAAAATATACAGGTAGTAGCTTACCGAATGTATTCTTATATTTCGACCTTTATGTAATTTTGGTATTAAAATAAATTCTAAGCTTTAAAAATCGATAGCTGTCCAGCTAATGTATGAATTAAAAGAAGACAGAAATTCAAATATTGATCTAAAGTTCGCTTTTATGACAACCATTAGACGACTAGGATTACTTTACCGTAAACTTGCATTTATACCAAACGAGATTTTCGATAAAGGCATTAAATTTTAAGAATGACACTGATGAAGATAAGAAATGACGCATTTAAAAAAATCAAAATTAAAAAAAAAATTAGGATTAATGTATCTAAGGGAAAATATACAGGAATGAAATCTTCTTCTAGATTTATTTTGTAATAAACTAATATGTTATTTTATTATCGTGGAATTAAAATTAATACCAAAGTTCTAAAAAGTTAATACACTTTTTATATTTTATTAACTTCTTTAAAATAACTTTATGATCTAAATATTTTAAAAAGTTCTGAAAATAAAATTTCCAAAATTTATTATTATTTTTTCTACAAACACTTATTCCGTACTGTACGTTCAAATATGTTTAATTATGGATTTAATTTATTCAAAAGTTTTGGTGTAATGAAGATGTAACTGTAGGCTCATTATCAAATGCTTTCTTCAAGCAATAATTAATTTCTATAAGTGTTTCCAATTCCGATTTTCTAATATTTGCTTAATAGTCATTAAAAATGTTATTATACGAAAAGGAAAAAGGAATTTTAGTGTATTTTATTATGAACAAACAATGAGCATGCCCACCAGTTGCTGAGTGGATAATATCACTGAACACTGGTCGTGAATTCACACTGGCCACGTGGAGTTTTCCGGGTTTTCTTCACGTGCTTAACGTTAAGCAGGGACCAGTTTCCTGTAGAAAGTCCTCCCGGAAGGCATCGTTCGTTGGCAAGTAGCCCAAGTATTGTGTTTCTTCCATCAATACAATTCTATTTTATAAAAATATTTATTCTAATTACTTTATCAAATGCAGAACTATAAAAAATTTTTTAAAAACATTCAAATTTATGTATAGATTACAAATTATTAGTATCTTAACATTTAGAACTGAAAAGAAAAGAAAACGAGCATCTAGTCTCCATTAAAATTAAATTATTTAACATAAATTTAGGATTATTTCACACGGATGTGAAGTTTATTTAAAGTTGGATAACTCTCAGATAAATCAATAAAAGAACAATTAATGTTGAAGTAAGTATAAGAAGTGTTTTGTAAGTATAAGAAGTGTATTTATCTATCTGAACATAAACTTAACTCAAATAATTTTCATATTAATTAATTTAGAAATTTTAAACCCAAAATTATCTATGAACATCATCTTCGTTGAATTTTCATTAAACTATATCATTTTAAATCGCATTTTAAGATTCTACATTAAATTAAACCGAATTAACTAAGTTATATTAAAAGGTGTATAATGTAATGTTTAAATAAGCGAATTAATTTATCCCAAACGTTTATATAAATTTAACATCGTTATTCAACTAATAATTTCAGAATTATATATCATATCCAGTTTATTATATTTATCAATGGAAAATGTTCTAACTCAACTAATTATATATCTTATATACTATATAAACCAATCTAACTATAGAGTTATAGGATAAAGATGAATATGCTTACATCTGTTTAATTCTATTCATTTTACAAATTAAAAATTATTTTTTTTTTCTTGATTTTTAAGTGCAAATCTTGAATTTTCAGGAAACTTTCTGCAAATCTACATCATTTTTAATCGTTTAAAACATATCAAACTTTGCTTAATTGGGCTGCAATTTTCGGATTGCAGACTTATAAATTCTCATTATCGTCCGTCCGTCTGTCTTTAATAAGTATTTTATATTAAATTCAAAATGTTTTATGATTAAAATAATTATTTATTTACGCATAAAATAGTTCAATAAATAGGACAATTTATTTAACAATTTCCATCAGTTTTTATGCAATTTTAAATCATAAAACTTTAAATAATTTAATAAATATTTATCTACATGAACTTGCATTATAATCATTTTAATTGACAAATATTATATCTACTATGTATCAATACTAAAGGATAGTTAGGATTATCTCATTATTATATGTGTTGCGGTATGATCTAAGAGTTTCAACAAGTATTTAAGCTCCATTTAGTATTTGTTGCACATGTTATTGATTGATAAGAATAACGTAAATGATTTTCCTTTCCAATATCCTTTAAAATTACTATAAAGTCTGATTTTTATACGTTTATTTGCAGAATTTATGTTCGATTGGTAGAGGTAGACACGAAATTTATTTAATGTTAAATTAGTTTTAGAAACAAGAACTTTGAAATGCTTTAAATTTTCTAAATTTTCAAATGTCGTTCTACTTAAAATATTGGAAAAGTTTCGTAAAATCAATATATTTTGACGTGACTTGTCTTTACAAATATTTATTTTTTATTCTTGAAATAAATTTATAAATTCGGATATTTTTATGCTTATATTATATTAAGGTATATGCTTTCTATCATTTCTTTTTTAATTATTTTAGTATTAATAAACTATTCACCGATTTAATTTCGAGAATTTTACACATTTGAGGTTTAACTGAAGCGTTTGTTCATGAGTTTTTATCAATCTTAATGTTACTTTAAAAATATAATAATAAATAAAATTGCATTTACAGCTTATTTAAATTTAAAAAAAATAAAGAAAACTCGAAATATTTTTTTAATATTTTACGTTAAAAAATAATTAAAATAATTGATAATCTTGTATTTAAAGCTACGTTATTTAAAATTGTCAAAGAAGTTATGATTTTTTTTAATTGTATTTTTAAAAATGTATATTATAATTAACTATAATTTATTCAGCTCATCGTCATTATAATTAGTAATTTATAATTAATTTATATCCCTTGGATAAGGAAGAGATTCTGATTGTCCAATAAAGAGAAACTAAATTGAATTAAATTAAATTTATAATCTTGTGATGAATATTATGTAAATACTTTAAAGTTTTAAATAAATTATATAATAATACAAAATAAATAATATTATTTAGTAAAATTTAAATTACAGTAAAACCTGCTAATGTGACCACTGAAGGGACCAGGTCAAAGTGATCTTACACACCTTATGCAGGTGGTCTCACATTAGTAGGTTTCACATTGCAGAAAATGGTTAAAATTGTTTATAGAAATAATAATTTTATATTCCACTTTACAAAATATTAAAAATAAATCTGAAATATTTAATTTTTAATTTAGTAAATACAATTATTTTATTATAAAATATTATTAAAATTGAAAGTTTTTAACTTAAATAGAATTTTAAATGTTATGATAGCATAATTTTATTATTCTGTTTTTCATTAGTAAACAGATTTAAGTTATTATTTAAAATATAAAGTAATATTTTAAAATTTGAAAGAAAAACAAAAACATTTATATAAAATATTTTTAATATAAATACCAAACATATTATGTGTAGATATGATTGCATGAGACAAAAAACTACTTTAAAAATTTTATTTCTATACTTTCAACATAGAACTTTACAATGAAGTATCAAGTTAAAAATCCGAGAATGTTTATTCAAAAACAAAAAGGAGAATTAAGTGTCAACTTACTCTAAGTTAAAACAATAGAAATTCAGTAAAAGAGTGTAATATTTTGGTGAAAAATAATAAAATTAAAACTAAATATTACCTTTTAAAGTGAAATATAAGTCTTTTCTGTGTTTAAATAAAAAAAACAATAAACTATTTTGCTATTTTATTGGATCAAATACCTTCTATTTTGTGAAAAAGAGATGAGTTTTGTAAAACGGATGCTTACAAATAATAATAATAATAATAATAATAATAAACAATAATTTTTTAAAAAGTTTTAAAATAATTTTTTTCTAAAATATTCTACTCTTTTCAAATAATACAAGATTACATTTTAAATTTAAATAAATGTTTTTTATTTGTTAAAAAACATTTATTTAAATTTGTACAAGTGAATTGAATATTAAGAAGAATGATAAGTGATACAGTTAACACTTGAAAATCAGTTGTTAACAATACTTAAACGTAAATTTAAAAAAAAGTGTATAAAATCAATATTAATAAATAAATTATATCTTAATTTTTTATTTAATTTATAAAATATACTTACATTTGTCATTTAAAAATAAATGTAGAATATATTTATGGTGAAAATGTTCTCACTACATTATTAATTCTTCATCTTCAGAGTGTAATATGTAGATTATATTTTATAAACATTTTTGCTTCTGTTTCTTTGTATTATTTTAAAATAAAATATTTTCACATAAAATTATTATTAATATCTAATTTTTAAGACAAATTTCCGAATATAAAAGACAATTTAATAATATTTTAAAAGCATTTACCTATAACAATGGTAACCTGTCCATATTTATCACGTTATATTATAAAATATATATTTTTTAATTTCTGTAAAAATAGAAGTTATATATAGTAGTTAAAATAAATTTTAGTTTGCTTAATTTTTTAAGAAATATTTTTAAAAACATAAAATTTACCTGTTTTAGAAATAAGAAAGATTAAATATTTTTCTATATAAAAGTTCTGTTTATCATCTGTTAAGGTTGTGTTTTGCAAAGTAAAGTAAAATAATCAAAAGCAAATACGGGCCATCAGCCATAAACACAATCTAATCGAGTAAGCAAAAGGCGATTGATACAAGGAATACAACATATTGTTTGATTACCAGCTCCCACGAGAAGAATTAATCTTATCTCATAGCCGTGAGTAATTTTCCCTTTTATTTTATTTTATTCTTTTTCAAATTCCTATTTATAATTGATAAATAGGAATTTGAAATTCGCATTTGTGTTAAACCAAGTTATATTAATGGAGGAATATGATATATGACAACAAAAAAATCTTTGATCTTTGAATTAAAACAAATGTAGTTATTGTTAAAAATATTTCATAACCTGTTTAATATAATCAATGTTTAATTCTTTCTAAAATAAGGAAATTATTTTTTAAAAATGTTTTAAAAATAAAACGAATCAAAGTTTTAGCTCGGTGTATAGTGTCTGTGAAGAATAAACTGAGTCAATAGAGAGCACTTATAGATTATTTACTGTTTTTTGAATGAAAAGATGTCAGGTAATTTCAAAAAACGAGGATTGTAAGGAAATTCTGGAATCTCAAAGGATCTCGAGCTAAAATAGATTGTCACTTTGGGATCGATTCTCTGTTTGAAAGCTTTACAGAGGTTTAAAACATTAGAAACTCTTAGATACTTCGATAAACACTATTTTCTTTTGTCAAAATAAGAATTTAAAATAAAAATTTTAAAGAATGTATATGTATAAAATATTATTTAGAAGTTTTTATCATGTTTCGAAAACTTCAAATGATCGAATCTAAGTGATCTTTTCCTCTAGAGTTTTATGATTATTTCATTATACTTTTTTTACAAGGAAGAATATTTTTAAAAAGTAGATTAAAAAAACTACACTTTAAAGGAGAAAATTTATCAAGAGAAAGGAACAAAACATCATGAATATTCATGTCCTTGTTTTCCTGGGATACAACATGAGCATTAAGATGTATTCTGTATCTCCTGCCTACTTTTCAGACTTTAAATGCGATTCTTTGTTTCCGCTTTCCAATAAAAAATAAATAGAAAAACATTACTTTATAATCGCTATTAAAATACTTTATAAGGAAAATTACTTTAAACTTATTTATAGACAATTTTCAAAGTTTATTTTCATTATTTATCTGGATTGAAAAGGCTGGTTCTATTCATTGCATCTTCCTTTAGAATAAATAAATTTATCTTCCTTATTTTACTCTATATATTCTTAAAAGTTAAACCTGTATTTTTTTATTATAATAAATAACTGACATTAAATTAAAAAAAGAATATTTTAGTTTATTTTTACCAGAATTCCTTTTATTTTTTTTGGTTAAGAGCACCAAAAGTTGTTACAATCAAAAGCTAAGGTATCACTTACTCGGGGCGACATTTCTGTTCCACTCCATTAGTGGTTGGACAGAAAGGTTATTTGTCACGTGAAAAAGTCACGAGTTGGTCCCCTTCCCTGTGGGTTAGTTTGATTGTGACCTTAGTCTTCGTTTAGTTTAACACAAATGCGAACAATTTTAGACAGGAAAAAATATATACAGTTAAATCTTACAGTATATATAATATCAATTATTAAAAATAAAATAATTATTTTGAGTATATTTTTTAAAAATTTAACTTAAAAAAAGTACGAAGAAACTATGCTTGAATTTAATTAATTATAAATGTAAAATCTTTATTGATTCAACTTATTGTAATTTACATAATATAAATATTTTTTGTTATTTTAAAAATGAATTTTTATTTCTAATAAAACCATTTTTTTATTCATAAATATTTTAAAACATTACAAATATATTCGAAAATATTATTCGAATTTAATTTCAATTTAATAAATATTAATCGCATGTTATTATACTTATACTGAAAATTTCTTTTTTTTTTCTTTTTACTTCATTTAATTAACTCTGTTAATAAAAGTTGTATGTTTAATTATAAATTTTACTGTTTAAAACTGGTGAAGTATGCAAAGTTTTTACAGAAATTACAGAAAAATTTATTGTTTTTTAAGCCATTTAAATAATGTATACAGTTTTATTTTTAGTACAAATTAATTTGAAAAAATTGTAAATGATGCTAAGCATTACAGTTAAGATTATCGTTTAGTATAAAACGGTTTTATAAAAATTTATTGAACATGTTATAAACATAAGCTAGATAGATTTATTCAAAATAAAGTATTCAGGACAAACCATGCTTTTAACACTGTTAAACTCCAGTATATTCCAGATAAGAAGCGTTAAAAAGTTAAGAGTATTTAATATCCAAACATGTAAGGTGTCTTGTAGTAATAAAGGTATCAACACGTTAGCTGTTAATAGTCTTCTTTTAAAGAAAGCTATTTCTTTAAAGCTACTTCTATTTTATCGACGCCATTATAGTGACGTCATCTTGCAGTATGCAGTATAGTGAAGCGATAGGCAAAGACTTTAAAACAGCTTCAGGTACTTTAGTAAGTAGAAGCTTTACGACATCCAAAGAGCAAAATCATACCGATAGAGTATTCCTTTGGGATGGAAATTTCCACAGACAAGTACAAGATGGGCGAAAGTTGATGGCACTCTTGGGATAAATAAACTCCAAAGTTAACCCTGAGACGTTCGTTTTGGTAGAAATGATGAATGGAGAAAAGAAAGTACACAATTGATCAGCTAACTTTACTGTATACAAGTCTGTGGAATCAACGCCTAATATTTCAACAACTTCATCCATCAACTGACCAGCAAATGGACAAGATGGTCTTCCTTTTTTCCGTTTACGACGTTGTTGGCGCCTTGTTTCCACTCAAATCAATAGGAACCTTGTCCATCCGATAATCCTAAATGTACACTCTTCCAGCAGATTATTTTTAGTTCATATTTACAAGTTAAAACTAATTCACTTATGAACAATGAACTCGGGAATTTCGTGCTTAGCATTCCATTGTCATATGTAGTTATTATGATGATATTAAAATTCTAATTATCTGTCAAAAGGCACGTAGATAAATAGTTATTGCTTTACTAGAATTTTATTAGTAACACATGCTGAGGAATTTGTAATATTTCTGAACAGATACCAAAAGCATCCAGATAATATATTGAATTAACGATCTGATAAATGAGATACAATTGCTTATATTTATACAATCTTACATATTCCTGAAGTGAATTTTATTATTAATTAATATATTCGCTTAATAACGAGATACTACACAGAAACTGGTAAATTTTTAAAGTTTTGAAGTAATTTGTAACAGTGTTTAAGTTAATTAATTAAAATAAATAATTGAAAAGGTATTTTATATTGCATATCAATAAAATTGCTTTATTTTTCTAAGTACAGGGCATGAGTTTGTAGACAGTTAAAGAACTCCCAAGGGTTCACCTCCAACCACTGGTTTGTGTCCCAGAATTACTTGGACATGTTTTGCCGCTTTCACCCATTGTCTGGCACTTTCTAACACCTCTCAGAGCAATCTCGCGCCTTTCTACAGACATCTTTATGTACTTCTGTTGTTACCTCAGAGACTTTTGTCAGATTGTCCGAGTAATATTCTGAACGAGAAATTGCAATTTACAAAGTCACTCGAAATTATATGATTTTTTCCCTCTTGTTTTTTTTTTTTTTATATGAGGAGAGAGTTATTTCAAATGCTGCTAAAAGCAATAAACAAACTTTTGGACGTATTATAAATATTTAACACGAAAATAATTATTTATAAATTAATAGTTAAACACTTTTGAAAAGAGTTAATTTTGAATAAAGTAAATTAAAATTTCATCAACTTATTTGTTGGGCTCATCTATGACAAAATGTTAATGGGATTTTAAATTAAATTATTCAAAGTTAACACAATCATTAGCGTTTTATGATTAATTTGTGAATAATTATTAAAATTTAAATTACGATGGATAATGTTTTAAAAATTTTATTAATTTATTTAAAAAATATAGGCCTATATATATATACACACATATTTTTACATTAAATTTTTACCATGTTAACTTATAAAGTTACTCGTCCAAAAAGTAATTTTTGTGAACTTTTTAAATTATTTTCTCTTTTTCTAACATTAAAATGTAAAACTTAAAAAAATATATATTTTAAACTCATCTAATTTAATTTTATAAATAGAAAAATTAAATTACTTCTACATTTCTACAACGCCTATTGCAGTACAGTACAATTTGTTGAATATAAACTTAGACCAGGTTCAATAATAACGGGGCAGTGTTTCTATAACGCTTGCACACAAGAAAAGAAGGGGAAAAAAATCATATGATAAACGTTACTACCAAATACACATTAATGCTTACCGATTAAAGAAGTTTTGTATGAGTCGTGTACGACTTTTCCTAACGACGAAACATAGAACATCTGGCGACAGTGCTGACACCATGAACTTAATGGAAACCACCAGCCCTTGAACGTGATCTGTCATTCGGAATAGCAACCTCTCCAATAGACCGTTAGTCTTGTGACTGACTAGTATAAACATATCCAAGGAAAAAGAAGAAGAAGGAAAAAATGTATTCGTAGAAAATCGATTGAAAAAACAATTTCTGGATAAATAAATATGTATTTAAGTAATACGAAAAGTAAAAGTTAATAATTATTCTTCTAGAAAGATGTATGGCAATGTTTAATAACACCTTTGTTCCGAGAAGGTGTCTTTGGTCAAAAGGTTGTGAAAGACAAGTCGATATTGAGGAAAGACGGAACCATCTGCTGTCTCTTGTTGTTCCATGAAGCAGTACGACGACCGTGACAACTTCTCTTCTCCTTTGAACCAATTACATCACAGGAGGGTCAAGTAACGACAGCCCTGTTCACAGTTTCTGTCTCCTTCTTCTCTCTTGTCACATATTTGTTCCTAAATGCCATCAGTTTTATCAGGCACATATTTATTTTAAAAAGATTTCAAAAAATTCTATTTAGAAAATAACGTTAAATCATTATAATAAATAATTGCTAATGTTAATGATAATTGCAAAAAAAAATGAATTAAAATATAATTTATATATTTTTTTAATGTAATTAAAAATAAATTAATTTAAATTTCGACCTTTTTTTAATATATTAAAATGAGTAAGATGTAATTGTAAAAATAATTAAGATAAAAAATTGAAGTTTAATATGAAATATTTTCATAAAAATTTAAATTCAATTTTTTTTTATTCGAGAGTTTTAATCAATCTTAGTACAGTAATTTATCGTACTTACGACTATTTTTTTTAATTGTATCATTTGAAAATCTGTTTTTAACTTCGGATTTTATTGCTGATAGAATAGACAAAATATAACGTTTAAATATAATATATCAAAAGTTAACTTTATTAAAACTTTTCCAGATTATTTAAATTCATTCTACATCTTTTCATATGTTTAAAAGTTTTTGTTTTCTTTTTAATCAAGAAAAATGATTAAGAGGAAAAAACTCCAGATGGCCATTTTCCTGAATGCACCAACTTGTTTCTGAATGTTCAAAAGTCAAAAGTTTTTCTAATCTAAGATTTTCTATTAAATCGATAATTAACAAAAATGAGAATGGAAATCCGAAATCTCTAAAAAAAAAAATAATACAAAACTAGATACGATAATATGTTCAATTTAATATCGATAGATTAAATTTAAAGTGTTTATGCTGTATAATAAAGATCATAAAATATTAAACGTGTATTAAAAAATGAATTATCTTCATAAATTGTTTTGATAATTCGATTTAAATGTTTACTAATTTTATTTTTATTTTCGTTTAATTTATAGATTTTTTTTCTCTTTATAAACATTAAACGACATTATTTTTCTTTTAAATTTACTTTTTAAATGATAAATTTCGTAATTAAAATATAAAAAAAATATCCTAAACTCGATGAAAATTATTCGCGATATTTTATTTATTTATTTTAAAATAAATAAAATAATTAATAATTTTTATTATTTAATCAAGTTNCGAATATAAAGTTTAAAAATGTGTTTTAAATTTACTAAAAATTTAATTATAATTCTTTCTTTAAAACTTTTTAAATAAAATATTTTTAATGTTTCATAAAAATCAAAAATTACTTCAGAGAAATTACACTTAAGAAAATTTTCATTACCGTTGTTGTATTGAAATACTGTATTTAGAATTTTTTTTCCTTTCTTTCTCCTAAATTTTAATTAAATATTCATTTTTTAAATTTTACATTACCAGATTACTTGCAAAGTTTACTTTCGTTCTTTTCTTTCAATAATAAATTTATATAATTAGGTATAGAGAAATTAATAAAAATTTCTGTTTGTGTGGATTACCTTTATGCTCAAATAAAGGGAGTATGTGGATGGCGAAACAAATATCTTCTTTGACTAAACAATATTAATTAAATGTCTAGTAGCATTAGAAGTTATCTGCGCGTTAATTACACAGTGTACTTGTCGTTACCAGAAGTGCTTCTATTAAATTGACTTTTCCATTAACCCTATCAACAGATGAATAGGGAAGGTATGCGAATTCAGCCTTTCCAGCTTATTCTATTCTTAAAATAGTTTAATTAGAAGGTCCAAGAATAAAACTGACCACAGAATATTTGATTAATTGAGTCTTATAATCGGTATTCGCCTGAATTTAAATTAAAATGTATTGATCTTCATTAACTTCTTATAATTGCCTATAAGTCTGAAGTACCTAAAATTTTAATTTTGTTACACGAGTTTTAAATTCAGTTACAAAGTAAAATAATGGAAGAAACTCTAAAGTTTCTACTGTTATTTTAGTTAATTTAGACGCGAATCTATTAAAGAAATAATTAAATTTATGGAAATTTTTACGATATTTTTTTAGCTTTGTTGTTGGTTATTTCATAAAACTTTGCTTGTAATGATAACATTTTAATATATATTACTTAATACTGATAATCTTATTACCGGATTTCCATGAGTAACTTGTAAATGTTTGATATTGCTTAACATTATCATATATATAAGCTATATAGATTGAGCCTTTATATATATATATATGCATATAACTATATATATATGAGGTCCATTCCGAATTAATTAAATACTCGAATTTGCGTATGCTTAATTAATATGTGCTTATGAGATTATAGATAAATTTAACATAGTTTCGGTAAAACTAATACAAAACACATATAAATATATGGATCTATAAATATATATATATATGAATATTATGTATAACGCAACTAATTTCCGAGTAGAAAGCGTAAATTATGCAAAACTGAATATAGTTTAATATGAAAAATTATAATATATAGACCAGGAAAATGTAATTATCACACGATTCAATGGAGAGAGAGGGACCGACAACCGTATAAGAATTTATTAAATAATTTTACATCCATGAAAATTTAATTATCACTTATGTAAGAGTTAAACTTTTTATGTGTTCGAAGTTAGTGATTTCTGAAAGATTAATCAGATAAAAGTTTGTCACAACAGTCTTAAGGGCGAATAACGAGAGTGATATCAACACTTTCTATTTGGTGTTTGCTGATCCATTGATAGGTTAGAAAGGACAGTGCATACTCTTCTCGTTAACGTGGGATGCCGTAAAATGTGTGAAAACCACAAACATTCCCTTAAAAATTTGCTAATGAAGTTTTAGGTCTAGAATCTAATCGGCTGAATATTTGCATCGAGTTTACTATTTTTCAACAAAATTTTAATTAATATCTTAACAGAAACTTGTTTTTGGGTCTTTTTTTCAGAGCGGGGTAGCAAGCTCGTAAGCTTTGTTATAATGGAATAAAAAACTAGTCGTGATATATAAGTATGTCATAATATCTTACTATAATACATCTATTTAATTATATATTATATATATATAATTTTATGTGATCTAAATATTATAATGTTTATAGCCTATACTATAATATTAAATGCTGTAATGGGTATGTAATATGATTTTAAATGACACTATAAGTTTCTAAATATAAAAGAATATTGTGTCTATGTCGGCTAATTTTTCATTTCTTTTTTCTAATATGATACGATAATAGTATTTACTCTAAGAATTTTCTCATATTACTTAAGAAATACAAATATCATCAGTAAAATAAGTAAAAGTTCTCTTATTAAATAACAGATTAAATAAAAGAATAACAGTAAAAATATTAGAAATTAAAATAGAATAGGATGAATGAAAACATTTTTCAGAAAAAAATTCTTTCTATAGTTGAATAAATTACTCAAAAACTGAAAATAATACTATAATACTTGTAATCATGATTTATATTCGTAGAAAAAAGAAAGCGAACATTTCTATATAAATCCAAATTATAAAATAATTCAAAGTTATATAATCTTACTTCGGAGTATATTATTTATAAAAGAAAAAATATGAAAAAAATATATATATAATTTTAACGAATGAAGCATTTTACATTTAAATATCGCGTGGGTTTTGTTTTCTAGTTAAGTGATTTTTCACTCCTCCTAATGTTGTGATAGATCCGCCCCAGTTTCCTGTTGAGCAGATTCCTAGTCTTAGAAGAGAATAAGGATAGTCGAGGAGGTGACAGTAGTTCTATTAACCTTCTTGTGACGATAGCTGTGAAAGCACTTCTACACCTACCTTGACCTAAAGATTCTTTAGTAACTTAACAATTCTGCCAAATACTTTATTCTTTTTAATATAATATTGTACAAATATTTAAAATTAATTAAATTTCGCTTTAATTTAATTTAATTTTTAATAATAAACAATTTTTCTAAATAAAAAGTTTAATTAACTTTTAGATATTATTTTACTTGTGATTTAAATTTTTCTATAATAAATAAAGAGGATTTAAATATTATTTTTTTTAAATATAAATTTTAAGAAGATTTCTGTTTTATTTCACAAATTTCTTCAGGTTTTATGCTTAAGAATGCAAGAGTTTTACAAAAATAATGCAAATTGATTGTTTCTTCCTGAAAAATGTTCAAAATTGATTTGCTTATTAAACGCTAGATGGCTCTGATATAATAACAAAAAATTCACCTAATCAATGATGTAATGGTAAATCCTGCAGACACAAAATTTTAAATTTAAACAAAAATAATAATATTAATAAATAAAAACATATAAAATAATAACGTAATTAAATAATATATTTTAACAATATTAAAGACATTTCTATTGATTCTTTCTTCTAATTTAATAAATTAGTTTATTCTTTACATTAGTAATAATATTAATAATAATCAGTTCGAATTCCCATATAAAAAATTCTTTTTGAAAGAAATAAAATAAAATTCGAAGCTTAATTAGGATGAGTTTTATAAGCTGCAATCATTCTGTAATTTAATATGTAAAGAATGACACATAAAAATCATAACTTATAAAAAATAAAGGAAAATTTTTAAAAAATACTACGTTTTTTCCTATTGACTTAAAGAAATTTATAACTAGCGATAAAGAAAAAAAAAGCTCTATAAATGATTAAAAAATTGCTTAAAGGCTTAAATTTACGAGGAATTTTTAGATATTTTTAATTTAGATTTATATTATGATGGAAAATTGTAGTAAAACTAATATTAGCTGCGCTTTTATTTTTAATATAAGAGTTCAGTTTTATCTGGAATATTCTTAATTCTTTTATTTTTTTTTTATCGTTTTCAGATTTAATTTGATCAAGAAAATGACAAATAAAATATGTAAAAAAATAAGTTTGGAATATTTTAATGTCAGACTCATTAAAATGTAAATTTTAAATTCGTATTTAATGATATTTAGTAATAAAATGTAATATNAAAATAAATAAAGAATTAATATACTTATTGATATTAAATAAAAAATATAAAATTCATGTATAAAATAAAGTACAGTTTATAATATATAGCCTATATAAATAAAAAAATAAAATACAGTTAGTAACTCGATTTTTTATTTATATCTTAAAAACTGTTAAAAATCGAATTTTATACTTTATTTACTTATTAATAATAACAAATTATTAACTTATTAATATTAAAACGAATTAAGTAATAAGTAAATAGCATTTATTTTATTTGTTATAAAAATTATACCAGATTATAATCAGAGTTTATATAATTATTAGTTACATAACTGTATAAATTATTAAAAAAAAATAATTTTTCAACATATTTACAGCACAACAATGACAAAATTCATATAAGATGCTTTGTCTACGAGTAAAAAATTATAAGTTTTTATTTTAGCAATAAATTAAAATTACTACCGAAATAGATTTCTTTGAAAATAAAAATATAAAAAAAAAAGAAAGAAAAGAAATCTAATGATTTATTCATACTCTAAATCCAGACCAGATGAAATTACATATGGAGATTTCATAGGCGTGCCCAGACATAATAATAAAAAAAAACTTTCATGAATCTCATTCATTGTTCGTATATTCCCATAGATCTCGATACAGATCTTCAGAAAAGTATGTAAACTTTTAAAGGAATAAAATGAGAATTATATTCGTTAATAAATATTTTAATCAAGTAAAATTAACCGTTTTTATATAATATAGCAAAACAGTGAATATGAGTTAGACAAGGATAAACCACAGCATTATTTTCCCAAGTTTAGAAGACCCTGACATTAATTGACATAGTCTTCAACTTAACTAGTCCTTGGACTAAATCAGTAATAATGATAATGTGTGTAACAGTTAAAATTTAACATTACAATTCTCTTCGGATGTATCATATGAAACAAGAATAAAGATTGAATCACATGGCGTTTTAAAAGCTAAAATAATACTCTGAAAAGTACTATAAAGTGCATGATTTTATCAACGTTAAGTTATATAAAAAGAAAAAGTCTGATTTAAACGATTTTAATTGCATTTGTTAATGATACATTAAATATTTCAAATATACAAGTTTCGTCCTTGATATAGAATTACCGATGCATTTAAACTCTTCTAATTGTATTGAGTTAGTCAATTTTGTTTGCTTCTCAACATGTTTGCGATTAATTTAGATTAAATCCACAGTTTTCTCAAGCAATTAATCAATTGTAATAGTTTCCGGGATAAATTTTGTGCCGACCTATTTGACAATCTTTCCTTTGACAATGCAATATGATATCAAATGTACGAAAGGATTATTCCGATTATTCCACTAAATAGGTGGAAAGATTTCTATAGGTAATTCTAATGAGGTTATTTAACTGAAGTATTCAAAGATAAAACAAATTTAATTCAACAATATCATCAAACGATTAATTAAATTTCGTTACATTTGATTACATAAAGAAATAGAAAAATGAATAGTTGTCAGTTTATTACTTCCCAACCGGTAGATCGCGACTGATCGAAATGAATTATGATGTTTCAATTCACTAAAAGAGATTTAATCAATTATAAAAGACATCCTTCAATTCACTAAAAGGTTGAAAAACATTCTTTATGTGTATTAAATTGTTATAAGTTGAGTTTTCTGAAACAAATTCCGATTTTTTTCTTTGAATGGATGGGAAAATTTCAGTGAAATTTTAATGAGATTACCTAACTAAAATATTTAAACATAAAATAAATTTTACTTAATAATTTTATGAGCCTATCAATCAATTTTATTTTATTTAATTCCTATAAAAAATAAAATAATAATAATAATAATAATAAATAGGTTAGTATAAGCATTTTTTAACCGGTGAATCGCGATCACTTTGGGTAAAGTTACGATCTTTCAATTCGGTAGACGGATAACCAACTATAAAATAATAGAAAACTCTATTTTATACGTATTAAATTGTTACAAATTGAGTTTTCCAGAACTAAACAGCTTAAGTTTCTCTATAAATGTTGAATTTATTATCCTTTATTGCATACAGATCAAATCTCCATTTTATCGATATATTATCCGGTTGAATTATGGCGTTGTCTACAAAACCAATAGAACTGCATTTATAAGACTATAAAGAGATTATTTTAATGCATAAATTTATATCTTATCGATAGGAATTACATAGGAAAAAAAAAAGGAAAATTTAAATGGAAAATGATTTTCGACGATAATAGAATTTTGCTAGGAGAAAGAACAATGAAATTTAAAAATAATTTGCATAGAAATGATTTATATAGATAACAACTTAACGATATATTTTTAATGATGTCACTCTAAAAAAATGAAATTATTTCATTTCAATAGATAAAAAATAGTAAAAAAATAGGAATAAAATTATTGGAGATATTCCAAATTGAACTAATGTTTGTTATTAGTATTTTTGTAATTTATTTATTTCAATTTTACAACAATCGTTGAAATCAATAGCAGAGGAAGAAAAAATTAAAAAGTAGAAATGAAGAAATAAATGAATCAATCAAAAGAATATTCGTTAATAATTAAGAGGTCGCAAAGATGACGAGGAAGAGAGAAAGAAGGAATATATTTTTAATAATGTCCCCACGAGATTGGCTCGGGTTCCTTCGGCAACACAGAACATTTAATGAGATCAATGTTTAATTTAGCAGATAATTAACCTTTTATTATTATTATTGTATGAAGTAAAGCTTCTCTCGTATGATTCAGATTTTTATTAGCTTAAACTCCCGTAAATAACCGCTTTGTTTTCTTTACTAAGGTAAGGATCACAAGAAAATCTTGTTTTTCGAATAAAGGAGATTATAAAAATCTTTATCTTAAAATAATATTGTTTCAGTCTGAATAGTTCCTTACATTTTTTTAAGAAAGAAAAGAAAAAAAGAAGAAGAAGACACGAATTTTACAGGATGCTTTATTTTTCTTTAATTAAGGAAATTTGTTTTAAAAATTTACGTTTATGAGTTTAACTTTTACATAAAAGTATTAGAAAAATTTTAATATCTTGAAACAATTAAAAAAAATAACTAGAATTATGTTATTATATATTTTTTATTTTTTACATTTCTAAATTTATTAAAATTTTAAGCGAATTACTTTCCCGAGAGATAATATTTACTAATTATGTTAAATCTCTTTATATACATTTGTACAAAATTATTAACCTATTTAAGAATTAAATTAATTATATTAATTAATTAATTATAAAGAATTTAATAGACTCCTCTATTATTAAAAAAAACTGTAATTATTGAAAAATAAATAGTGTTGAAAATATTTATCCATTCCATATTTTATAAGAATACAGTGAAATATTCTCCAAATAATCACGAATGATGCGTGCTCTCCGGGATGCAGATGCAAATATTTATTCGACAGCTCGTGACGTAATCTTATCACTTCATCGTTGGATCCATATCTTACCTAAATCTCTAACGATCATTAGCATTTAGGAGCCTTTGGGATTATGTTATGTGATGTGAAAAGACAAGATTTTAAAAAGATAAATACCCCAATTTCCGATATACTATCGCATCAACATGAATAAAATTATCAGTAAATAAAAATGTCTTTTAAAATATATATCCCCAGTTAAATTCTTTACGATATTTATTATTTATATGCATGGTTTTTTCCCCTTCTAATCATACAAGTCGAGATATGTAATGTGAAAGGATGCGGAGTTATTCAAACTTTCTGAACGTATATTTTATTCTATTGAAGAATGAGTTAAATATATAACCCGCAGTTGTTGTGAAGATTAGATATTAAATCAACGAAAGGTCATTTTACGTAAACTCTTCGCGGGAAAATTCTGTATTTATTCTATAAAAATTTGCATTCCGCAAGAATATTCAAGGAAAACGATTTCAAGAATGTCTTGAGTCTCGAATGAATTTATTCTATTATGTATACAGAATGAATAATATAAAATATTTGGTGGAGAACTAAATCCAGAAAGAGAATTGCCTAAATTAGTTTGTTGATGTCTGAAAGAACAAGTAGAAAATTACCAGAGTTAGTTGGAAATAACGTACTTCAGGCTACTTCTAATGAAAATCATCCTATTTTCCGATATATATACATACATATAAATAAAATTTTTTGTCTGGGTTTATATACGAAACTAATTTTATTGTTTATAATGTAATAAAATTCATTAAATTAATTAATGGGATTAAAAAGTATTAATACTTTTTCAAAAGTAATTGTATCATCGTCAAAAGTCTACATAAAATATTTAAGAAGTATCCTTTGTATATCCAAGCAGACAAAAGGACAGATGGGTCGAAGGACAGTTAATTCTGCTAGGATTATTTAATTTGCTAGTTCGGTGAACACGCTTCAAGCAAATGTTCTGTTAAACAAATGGCTGCTAAGTCCGTGTATATGTTCGCATTTGCTATCTCTAAACAAATTCCTAACAGTCTCCAAATCCCATGTTTGATGGTATCCAACTAACTTGATCCATCTGCTATTGTGTCTTTTCTCGTACACTAAATACTGTCTTTAACCTAATATTTTGTTCGGGATTGTTTAGAGCTTCTTTTCTTTTTATCTAAGTTTTTTTTAATGCCTGCATGCAAATTATACAAGAATTATTTATTAAAATAATTCGATACGTAAATGTATCTTATTTATTTCAATTGAATTCATTTATTTGAGTACAATGGAATAAATTATACTCTAGTTTTCAGAAAAAAATTGCATGCTTTGTATATTTAAAAATAATAAATAAACTTCTTAATAAAATAAAAAACAGATCTTAAATCCACTTATATGTAAGATTTTAAATTTAATAACTAAATTTTCATTAAGTTATAAGCTACGAAATAATAAGAATTAATTATAATAAAGTTAAATATGATTTTTAAAATATATTTTTAAACAAATATTTTATTCTTAATAATATTTTAAATATGATTAAATAAATATAAAAGTTAGAATAGTTAAAATCTAAACAGATGATTAATAAAGTCTAGACTTGTAGAAAATTTCATTATTACAAAGAAAGGCTGTCAACGTGATATTTCCTTTTAAGAATATCATATGTACATAAAAGTTGGGTTGCATTTGATTTGTCTTGCATTGAAGAAAATTCCACAAACTCCTTTTATATCGAAAAAACGAATTGCATACAACTTAAACAAATATTTGAGTGAACAAAAATTTAGTAAAATTCTTTTTTTCTGCGAAAGGAAAGGGGGAAAAAATGTTAGTGAAAGAAAGACATTGATTTTTCTGTAAAAAAAAGAACTGAATTTTTTTTTTAAAAAGTTGTTTTATTTTAGAATTTTAATGAGTTTTCATCCACAGCTCTAATAACACTAATGCTGTACAATTTGTGTTTTTCTTACCCTTCTTTGATTACAATTAAATTATATTCTATCTCAAAAATCATTTAAGGTAGTTTTTTTTTAATATATAGTTCTAAAAAAATCATCATTGATGCTTTCAAACTTATTCTTCTTAGATCTTCACTACAGAACAAAATTGAAATTGACTTTCTGTTTAATTTTTAAAGTAAAATGTGATTGGCATTTTGTTGGTTACTTAAAGGAATGCAAAAATAAAAGAACAAAACTGTCAAATTTTTTTTCTATTTTGTATATTATATTTTATATAATACGAACTACTCGAAATTGAACAAATAAAAGACAAGTTATAAGAGTAGTGTTAGAGTTTAGGTAAATTTTAAATTAAATTTAATATTTCCTGTAAATTACATTTTTCGTAAAGATTTTTATTCTTTTTTAATTTATAACTATAAACTGAATGGAGTTAAAACAAACATAAAGACTGAAGAAATCAGCTTGGTTTTAAATATAATTTTACGTATTAATCAATTAAAATTTAACAGAAGTTTCGTTTAAATCGAACTTCTGTAGCTAATCGATTCATATTGATGTTCTCTATAATATATAGCCTATAAAAAAGAACTTTGATAAATTTTTCTCTTATCAAAACATTGCTCATCTAGTTATTTATATGAATATAAAGATGGCCAAAAAGTCAGCTAACGGCTTTAAAATAAAACTTTTAATTTAATATTATAATTTCTACTAATAAAGCTAAAAAGCTACATCAATTAAGACATTGCTACGAGTTTCTAGTTACTACATTTTTTGGTTGTCTTGATCTGAGCAACAGTCTTGGTTAACTGAATTGTAGGTCACACTGCATAATATAACAAATATATTTACACTTTGATAGAAAAAGAAAATCATATATATATATATTATATTATTTTCTACATTTAATTCAAATTCTTCAGTCGAATATAAGCCTCTAACAGTTGTGATAACTAAAAGTAAACTCAACGTAGAAACGTTACTTACGATATATACAGTAAATACAAGCTAAACTTATTTTAAACTTAATTAAACTATTATATATTATATTATTTTTAAAGATGAAGTATCACGATACTATTAAATTATCGATAATTATTTTTAACTAATATAAATTTAAAATTATTATACTTTAAAAATTAAGGCACGAACTAGTTAAAATATCCGAAATTCTCTATGTATATTATTAACACCAATATATAATTACAGTTCCGATAGTTCTAAGTCGAGAATTCTTCCGGAATACACCTCAAACAGAGTATATCCTGCATGATGTACATCCAGAAATTCTCATCACGATAGAAGGAGCATCTGTTAAAGTTCGCACGCTGCTTATTCTTCCTCCCCTGCCATCCCTAATATTATTGAGGGTGAAAGACAGTAACCTACCAGTCGTAGTTTTATATAGCTTTCTATTAGCGATCTCTCATCACGGGGAACAGGTGGACTGAACCGGGAAAGTCCATTTATTGAATGGTACCTTGGTTGCTTTCGCAGATGGTGAATTGACGTTTTTATCTCTAAGTTGGTAGATAAAAACCAAATGTTAGATTAAAGTTGGTAGTATCTTCCATTTGCCGTTTTTATTGTAAAGATTTACCTTATCTCTCTAAATGTTTAAAGTGGAAGGAATGATACGGTTGTCTACAGTTTTATTTAATCGAAACAGCTATTGCTTCTATTCTGAATACACGATTATACTAAAATCTATTTAGAGAAAGAAACATGTGTACAATAAAAGAAGATGTAAACACGGCATACACATATAAACTGTAATTATATTTAATATTCATTTTATTAATTAAGAGTGATTTGTCTCTTAAATGTTACTGTTTTATTAATTTTATATATAAATTAATTTTTTATGATATTTAGATCAATTAAAATAATATAATTATACTCTTAGAATTTACCATTTTCTTATTTTTTCGATTGAATTCGGGTAATTCTAGAATTCGTTTTAACATTGCCCAATGAATAATATTACTAATCCAATCAGATGTTTGAAAGTGAAAATTTTATTTGATTAACGTCTAACAATTCCCTTTAGACAATGAAAAAGTTAAGACGACAGATAACAATTACAGAATGGCGAGATTTACAACAATTGGCAGACAGTGAATCTTCTCTACGTACGGACCATCGACTCCTTGTGTCAAGTGGAAGGGGGATACAAAACGACTGCAAATCTTTAGAAGTGGTCATAAAAAGTTCTCTTTCCTGTTCAACAACGATAGTCATCAGAATTTAACTTCTTTTATTATGAACTTATATAAAAGAGGGCTTTAATTTTATTAAATGTTGTAAATCAAGAACACTAAGGGATGCATTTTCACTTTTTACTGTATACGTTATCATTAAGTGATTAAAAATCTTATATAATAGCACTTCAGTTCAAAATAGTAAAATATTATTAATTCAGTTGACATAATAAATGTTGGAAGAGACATTTCTCTCATTTTCCCTTCTTTCGGCTCACGTGTATTAATTAAGATTCGTTTTTCTAATGAATTAATGAAGGTGTGTCTACTTCGTCCACGGAAAACAATATCAATTTATATTATTTCCACTAAGTGAACAAATCTCTCTTCCATCTCTGCCAGAAGTAAAGAACTTTAAGATAATGAAGTCTTTTTCTGGACGTAATTTATCATGTTCTTTTGTCAATTAATGAATAGTCAATAAAGCGCTCGTTAGAAACAGTCTGTGAGAGAAAAATTTCAATTTACAATGCTCTAAGTTTGTCATGTTGATGTTTTCTAACAATTTCTTCATATTTTAATTTTTTGAAAGATTAATGCCTGCTTTATGAATTGATGACTAGCACTTCAATTTTTCCTTCATTAGTTTATAATTTTTAATAAATATCTTGTAATTAATGTGTTAGCAAATTAAAAGATTTCTCTGTCAAGTATCTTTTGAAAAAACTCTATTTTTCATTTATAATATTTGGCATATTGAAAAATATGCTCTACAATAAGAAATTAAACATAATTCTAAGGTTTATTTAGAGAATTTTAAACATATTTCAGAATTTTCTATTAAGTAAAAGATTATGAAAAACTTCTCATATCAAGAAAATGTTATAGAAGTAATTGCGAATTGAAACACTGACATTTTCTGCATTTTTAAATCAAAGCTGAAGATTGAAGACATTTCGAATCGTATTCGAAATTCTGGACTAAATTCTCTCTATCCTTAGACTTTCTCCGACCCTTGACTTTTCGTCCGATCTGCACGTTGTCATGGAAACTGCATCTCAGTTGGCTAGAAGCCTGGAGGATGGAACTGGTCAAGAAGCCAATGGAATTGACAAGAAAGACCAGAGTTAGGATGGCAGACAAGTGGACAGTTGAGTTTGTTGCGGGTCAATAGATCGGCCACTTGAAAAAAGTCGATGGGAACTTTTAGGAGTACGATACAAAAAGCTATTTGTTGGACGGCTGGTGCGCTAACGTCAGACACATCAGTGGACAGGAAATAGGACAGGGAATCTTTCCAAGTCCGAGAAATCGAACGCAACCTGCTGGAATAAATACATTTATACCAGACCTCCTGAAGGCTTTCTGCAATAACGTGTTTGTGGTACTCGCACAGAATCCAATATTTCATTTTGAATGTCTTTTTTTATTATCAAATGCTACAAAATGTTCTCTATTCTATAGAAAATAGCCAATTAAAAATAAATATTTTAAAAATATATTATTTAATTTCCAACTCTCGAAGATATTAAATCGAAAAATTTTAAATAAATTCTTAATTAACTAATTTACAATTTTGATTTTTAGTAAAAAAAATAAATTAAAAATATCAGTAAACTGCATAAATAAGATCTAAGATACTGTCAGTATGANATATATATAAATAATTATAATTAAAATTTTAATTCTTAATTAATATATTCGCATTTACTAATTAATAAAAACACTTAAAATTCTCTTAAAAGCATCGAAATCCAAATATTTAGATCACATTTTGTTTTTACAAATAAACAAATTTTGTATTAAATAATACAAAAAAATGCATTATATATTTTAGAAAAATAAATTTTAATGTGACCTAAAATATATATGCTTTTGTAAATGTATTTTCGAAACATAATAGTAATGGAACGACGTATTATGGGAGATTATAGATGAATAATGTTCAATGTCATTTCGTAATATAGCTAAGAATTTTGCAATGTCCCTGAGAAGAGCACATTTTCTTCTTAGTAGTAGTCTTGCAAGTGCAATTTTGTCTTGTACGTGTCATTATTGACCCTAGATACTATACCTCCGCCCGTATCAGATTTCCTCAATATCCTTCTACTTTTCGGGATCTAGATCCACTTTCCTTCCATTAGAGTAGGAAGAAATCCATCTCTAGAGTACGATCCTGCAATCTATTTTTTTGTTTTTGCTTTCTTTTTCAAAGTAATTTCCCTAGTTATATTATTTTAGCATGAATACTGTTTATATTTTCTTTTTTTTAAGTAATTTTTTGTTTTTTTATTTTTATTTTATTCATATTAATTATATTATTGAATATTTATAAAAAGAAATTTCTTATAATATTTTAACGTATTTTTTCCCCTTTAAATTATGTATATTTTTACGTTTTTATCATCGTTATTGTCTTCCCTTTATGAAAATGACAAAACAATACCTCATTTTCATATTATTGTCATCATCGTATATTCTGTAGTAATGGTGTAGCTAATTACATACGGGTGTGCCTTGGTAGCAACATTGCCTGCGATTTATTAGGTTTTGGGATTAGTCAAAGTGGAATGTTAGTTGGTCAACAACCTTGAATATATGAGAGCTTACAAAGGATTATTTGACTACTTTTACTAGTGCATACAATTTTGTTATTTCATTTGCTTGGATGAGCTCCGATCGTAGATACTTCGAAGCACAATTATCACCTATTAACAAGCAGTAAAAATCAATTTTATTTACATCATTACCTATCAAATTAAGCCAATATTTAAAATTAATAATTTTTATATTTTAAAATATGTATAGGTTAAGCAATAATTATAAATAGTATTTACATAAATTATTTAATAAATTAATGAATTTTAATAAATATTTTTAGTTGACTGTATTTAGTTTTTTCCATTTTATTATCATTTCGTTTATTTTAATTTTTGTATTGTTTCCTGAATTAATTTTTAAAAAATAAATAAATAATTTAAAATAAAAATTAAAACAAAAATTTATTTAAATATTAAAATATTCGCTGTAGATATGAATAAAACTATATTTAATTAATCACGAATTAAATCAAAATATTTTTATTTAATTGCGAATTTTTATTATTTAAAATGAATAAATTATATATTATATTGCATTAATTATATAAGTCAGTCTTTATCTTAAATTTATTAAAATTAGATAAACTTTTCTTATTAAATTTCGTTTTTTTTTTTTAATGATACAACAGAAAATATTGCTGTAAAACGTTGTATATAAAACTGCAATCTTTTTTTAAACTCAAAATATGCAAATTAGGTAGGTGTATTCCATTTTATCTGAAGTTTCATACCTGTAAATTTAAAAACTTTACCAAATAAGCAACTTGCTTCTACACTATGTTAAAATGCATGACTGATCAACTGCTCTAGTAGAGGATGAATAAAAATTATTAAATTTTCAGAAATTTTAGAGTCATATAAATAATATACTTTTTTAAATTTTATAATTTACTTTTATTGACTTTTTAAAATTTAGTTTTATTAAAACATGGTATACTTTATGAATATTAATGATTTTTTTAATGCAAATATTCTTTATAAAAATGAATTTTAAGTTTATAATGAATTATAACTACATTATAATTTGCATAACTTTGTTTTTTATAGGGTAATAATAAATTATTTTATTTATATTTTATGTTTTTAAGTATAGATATAAATTAAATAGCTATTAAATTTAAATTTCTTTTATTATAAATAGGTAAAAATTAAATTATTTTTTATATATTTAGTTATATATACTTTTTTACATTTTATATCGTTATAATAGAAAATAGATGGCTTGTTATGACTAAATAAATGTTTAAATTATTAAAATAAATAAATTATATACCAATATATATTTATAAATCTTAAATAAAAATAGTAATTATTGAAATGTTGCAATCACTGAATTTGCTTTCTTAATGTAGAACTGAGAAATAATCTTCTTTTTTCCCTGTTAGCTCTTTCTTCTAATCTGGTAATGTGCCAAAATTTCTTTTAATCAAGCATATTGTCATCGATGAAGTGTTTTCATTAGTTTGAAAAAAACATTTGACATTATTCATTTTGAAAGGCTTCAGGTATCTGTATTGTTGACACGATAGGTCTCTTCTACTCATTAACGAACTAAAAAATACAGTTAAATAGGCCTAACGCTGGAAAAAATAAACGAATGAACACTTCTTTTTTATTTTTATTTGGTTTTTTTTATATCAACATTACTGGCTATCAGTTCCATTACTTTGAAAACCATGTAAACTCCACAATATTTAAGTTGGTGTTCTTTAACTATAATTATGTTTTATCTTCTTTCTTTAAGCATAAAAAAAAGGACAAAGTTATAAAGAAAAACTGTAATACAAGTTAATTCATTGTTATTTCTCCATTGTTAGTAGATTAAGTTCTAGCAACATCTTAATATGCTTCATTTCTTATTTATAAAAAATAANATATATTTTTAAACAAATATTTTATTCTTAATAATATTTTAAATATGATTAAATAAATATAAAAGTTAGAATAGTTAAAATCTAAACAGATGATTAATAAAGTCTAGACTTGTAGAAAATTTCATTATTACAAAGAAAGGCTGTCAACGTGATATTTCCTTTTAAGAATATCATATGTACATAAAAGTTGGGTTGCATTTGATTTGTCTTGCATTGAAGAAAATTCCACAAACTCCTTTTATATCGAAAAAACGAATTGCATACAACTTAAACAAATATTTGAGTGAACAAAAATTTAGTAAAATTCTTTTTTTCTGCGAAAGGAAAGGGGGAAAAAATGTTAGTGAAAGAAAGACATTGATTTTTCTGTAAAAAAAAGAACTGAATTTTTTTTTTAAAAAGTTGTTTTATTTTAGAATTTTAATGAGTTTTCATCCACAGCTCTAATAACACTAATGCTGTACAATTTGTGTTTTTCTTACCCTTCTTTGATTACAATTAAATTATATTCTATCTCAAAAATCATTTAAGGTAGTTTTTTTTTTAATATATAGTTCTAAAAAAATCATCATTGATGCTTTCAAACTTATTCTTCTTAGATCTTCACTACAGAACAAAATTGAAATTGACTTTCTGTTTAATTTTTAAAGTAAAATGTGATTGGCATTTTGTTGGTTACTTAAAGGAATGCAAAAATAAAAGAACAAAACTGTCAAATTTTTTTTCTATTTTGTATATTATATTTTATATAATACGAACTACTCGAAATTGAACAAATAAAAGACAAGTTATAAGAGTAGTGTTAGAGTTTAGGTAAATTTTAAATTAAATTTAATATTTCCTGTAAATTACATTTTTCGTAAAGATTTTTATTCTTTTTTAATTTATAACTATAAACTGAATGGAGTTAAAACAAACATAAAGACTGAAGAAATCAGCTTGGTTTTAAATATAATTTTACGTATTAATCAATTAAAATTTAACAGAAGTTTCGTTTAAATCGAACTTCTGTAGCTAATCGATTCATATTGATGTTCTCTATAATATATAGCCTATAAAAAAGAACTTTGATAAATTTTTCTCTTATCAAAACATTGCTCATCTAGTTATTTATATGAATATAAAGATGGCCAAAAAGTCAGCTAACGGCTTTAAAATAAAACTTTTAATTTAATATTATAATTTCTACTAATAAAGCTAAAAAGCTACATCAATTAAGACATTGCTACGAGTTTCTAGTTACTACATTTTTTGGTTGTCTTGATCTGAGCAACAGTCTTGGTTAACTGAATTGTAGGTCACACTGCATAATATAACAAATATATTTACACTTTGATAGAAAAAGAAAATCATATATATATATATTATATTATTTTCTACATTTAATTCAAATTCTTCAGTCGAATATAAGCCTCTAACAGTTGTGATAACTAAAAGTAAACTCAACGTAGAAACGTTACTTACGATATATACAGTAAATACAAGCTAAACTTATTTTAAACTTAATTAAACTATTATATATTATATTATTTTTAAAGATGAAGTATCACGATACTATTAAATTATCGATAATTATTTTTAACTAATATAAATTTAAAATTATTATACTTTAAAAATTAAGGCACGAACTAGTTAAAATATCCGAAATTCTCTATGTATATTATTAACACCAATATATAATTACAGTTCCGATAGTTCTAAGTCGAGAATTCTTCCGGAATACACCTCAAACAGAGTATATCCTGCATGATGTACATCCAGAAATTCTCATCACGATAGAAGGAGCATCTGTTAAAGTTCGCACGCTGCTTATTCTTCCTCCCCTGCCATCCCTAATATTATTGAGGGTGAAAGACAGTAACCTACCAGTCGTAGTTTTATATAGCTTTCTATTAGCGATCTCTCATCACGGGGAACAGGTGGACTGAACCGGGAAAGTCCATTTATTGAATGGTACCTTGGTTGCTTTCGCAGATGGTGAATTGACGTTTTTATCTCTAAGTTGGTAGATAAAAACCAAATGTTAGATTAAAGTTGGTAGTATCTTCCATTTGCCGTTTTTATTGTAAAGATTTACCTTATCTCTCTAAATGTTTAAAGTGGAAGGAATGATACGGTTGTCTACAGTTTTATTTAATCGAAACAGCTATTGCTTCTATTCTGAATACACGATTATACTAAAATCTATTTAGAGAAAGAAACATGTGTACAATAAAAGAAGATGTAAACACGGCATACACATATAAACTGTAATTATATTTAATATTCATTTTATTAATTAAGAGTGATTTGTCTCTTAAATGTTACTGTTTTATTAATTTTATATATAAATTAATTTTTTATGATATTTAGATCAATTAAAATAATATAATTATACTCTTAGAATTTACCATTTTCTTATTTTTTCGATTGAATTCGGGTAATTCTAGAATTCGTTTTAACATTGCCCAATGAATAATATTACTAATCCAATCAGATGTTTGAAAGTGAAAATTTTATTTGATTAACGTCTAACAATTCCCTTTAGACAATGAAAAAGTTAAGACGACAGATAACAATTACAGAATGGCGAGATTTACAACAATTGGCAGACAGTGAATCTTCTCTACGTACGGACCATCGACTCCTTGTGTCAAGTGGAAGGGGGATACAAAACGACTGCAAATCTTTAGAAGTGGTCATAAAAAGTTCTCTTTCCTGTTCAACAACGATAGTCATCAGAATTTAACTTCTTTTATTATGAACTTATATAAAAGAGGGCTTTAATTTTATTAAATGTTGTAAATCAAGAACACTAAGGGATGCATTTTCACTTTTTACTGTATACGTTATCATTAAGTGATTAAAAATCTTATATAATAGCACTTCAGTTCAAAATAGTAAAATATTATTAATTCAGTTGACATAATAAATGTTGGAAGAGACATTTCTCTCATTTTCCCTTCTTTCGGCTCACGTGTATTAATTAAGATTCGTTTTTCTAATGAATTAATGAAGGTGTGTCTACTTCGTCCACGGAAAACAATATCAATTTATATTATTTCCACTAAGTGAACAAATCTCTCTTCCATCTCTGCCAGAAGTAAAGAACTTTAAGATAATGAAGTCTTTTTCTGGACGTAATTTATCATGTTCTTTTGTCAATTAATGAATAGTCAATAAAGCGCTCGTTAGAAACAGTCTGTGAGAGAAAAATTTCAATTTACAATGCTCTAAGTTTGTCATGTTGATGTTTTCTAACAATTTCTTCATATTTTAATTTTTTGAAAGATTAATGCCTGCTTTATGAATTGATGACTAGCACTTCAATTTTTCCTTCATTAGTTTATAATTTTTAATAAATATCTTGTAATTAATGTGTTAGCAAATTAAAAGATTTCTCTGTCAAGTATCTTTTGAAAAAACTCTATTTTTCATTTATAATATTTGGCATATTGAAAAATATGCTCTACAATAAGAAATTAAACATAATTCTAAGGTTTATTTAGAGAATTTTAAACATATTTCAGAATTTTCTATTAAGTAAAAGATTATGAAAAACTTCTCATATCAAGAAAATGTTATAGAAGTAATTGCGAATTGAAACACTGACATTTTCTGCATTTTTAAATCAAAGCTGAAGATTGAAGACATTTCGAATCGTATTCGAAATTCTGGACTAAATTCTCTCTATCCTTAGACTTTCTCCGACCCTTGACTTTTCGTCCGATCTGCACGTTGTCATGGAAACTGCATCTCAGTTGGCTAGAAGCCTGGAGGATGGAACTGGTCAAGAAGCCAATGGAATTGACAAGAAAGACCAGAGTTAGGATGGCAGACAAGTGGACAGTTGAGTTTGTTGCGGGTCAATAGATCGGCCACTTGAAAAAAGTCGATGGGAACTTTTAGGAGTACGATACAAAAAGCTATTTGTTGGACGGCTGGTGCGCTAACGTCAGACACATCAGTGGACAGGAAATAGGACAGGGAATCTTTCCAAGTCCGAGAAATCGAACGCAACCTGCTGGAATAAATACATTTATACCAGACCTCCTGAAGGCTTTCTGCAATAACGTGTTTGTGGTACTCGCACAGAATCCAATATTTCATTTTGAATGTCTTTTTTTATTATCAAATGCTACAAAATGTTCTCTATTCTATAGAAAATAGCCAATTAAAAATAAATATTTTAAAAATATATTATTTAATTTCCAACTCTCGAAGATATTAAATCGAAAAATTTTAAATAAATTCTTAATTAACTAATTTACAATTTTGATTTTTAGTAAAAAAAATAAATTAAAAATATCAGTAAACTGCATAAATAAGATCTAAGATACTGTCAGTATGATGGATAGATAAGTTGCTTACGTGTAGTTTCTTTCTTCCACTCCTTTGAAGAAAGAAATTCTTTCAATTAGTGATCCTTTCATATTTAACGTACCTCGTTAGATTCAGAATATAAGGTAATTTTCTTGACAGGAGATTGATATATTATTTATTGATCTAGTCGTAGATTTGCAGTTAAATAGTAACAAAAGACAAAATGATAAAGTGATTTATGCTTTGTAACTAGAGGATAATAGTGCCAATTTGCTTATTTTCTTATTTTATTCATCTCTTATATTTTTAATGCTACACTAAAAATATATAAATAT